>NW_026777888.1:0-77996 GCF_028023285.1 Balaenoptera ricei | reverse complement strand
TGATAAGAGGGGCCTTGGAGCATTATGATGATAGGCATCATGGGGCATTGTGATGACAGCGGTCTTGGAGCATTGTGATGAAAGGGATCATGGAGCAATGTGATTACAGGAGCCATGGAGCATTGTGAATGCATAGGCCATGGACCAATGAAATGACAGGGGTCAAGGAGCATTGTGATGTAAGTTGTCATGGAGCATTGTGATGACAAGTGTCCATGAACATTGTTATGACATGGTTCCTGGAGCATTGTGATGACAAGTGCCATGGCGAATTGTGATGACAGGTGTCATGGGGCATTGTGATGACAGTGGTCATGTAGAATTGTAATGAAAGGTATCATGGAGGACTCTGACACAAGGGGCCGTGGAGCACTGTGATGACAGTGGTCATCTAGAATTGTGATGAAATATACCAGGGAGCATTGTGATGACAGGGGTCATGGATCATTGTGGTGACAAGGGCCATGGTGAATTTTGATGACAGGTGTCATGGGGCATTGTGATGACAGTGGTCATCTAGAATTGTGATGAAAGGTAACATGGAGCACTGTGATAACAGGGGCCATGGAGCATTGTGATGACAAAGGCCATGGAGCATTGTGATGACAAGTGTCATGGAGCATTGTGATGAGACGGGCATGGAGCATTATGATGCCAAGAGTTCTGGAGCATTGTGGTGACAAGGGCATGGAGCATTGTGATGACAAGGGCCATGGCCAATTCTGATGACAGGTGTCATCGGGCATTGTGATGACAGAGGTTATCTAGCATTGTGATGACAGGTACCATGGATCACTGTGATAACAGGGGCCATGGAGCATTGTGATGATAAAGGCCATGGAGCATTTTAATGAAAAGTGTCATGGAGAATTGTGATGAGACGGGCATGGAGCATTATGATGACAAGAGTTCTGGAGCATTGCGTTGACAAGGGAATGGAGCATTGTGATTACAGGGACCATGGAGGATAGTGATGACATCTGTCATGGAACATTGTGCTGACAGGGGCCATGGAGCATTGTGATGACAGGTATAATGTGGCATTGTAATGACAGTGGTCATAGAGCATTGTGATGAAATGGATCATGGAGCAATGTGAATACAGGGACCATGTAGCATTGCGAATGCATAGGCTATGGAGCGTTGTGATGACAGGAGTCAAGGAGCATTGTGATGTAAGTGGTCATGGATCATTGTGATGACAAGTGTCCTGGACCATTGTGATGACAGTGGTCATCTAGAATTGTGATAAAAGGTATCATGGAGCACTGTGATGACATGGGCCATGGAGTATTGTAATGACAAGGCCATGGAACATTGTGATGACAAGTATCATGGAGCTTTGTGATGACACGAGCATTCATCATTATGATGACAAGAGTTCTGGAGCATTGTGATGACAAGGGCATGGAGCATTGTGATTAAAGGGTCATGGAGCATTGTGATGACAACTGTCATGGAATATTGTGATGACAGGGTTCATGGAGCATTGTGATTAAAGGGGCCATGGAGCATTTTGATGACAAGGGCAGGCGAACATTTTGATTACATTGGTAATGGAGCATTGTGATGACATGGGCAGGGAATATTGTGAAGACAGGTGTAACGGAACATTGTGATTACAGGGGACATGGAGCATTTTGATGACATGGGCAGGCAACATTGTGATGACAGGTGTCATGGAGCATTGGGATGACAATTTTCATGTAACGTTGTGCTGACAGGGATCATGGAGCATTGTGATGAGACGGTCATTGGAGCATTGTGATGACAGGCGTACTGGAGACTTCTGAGGAAAGGTGTCATGGGTCATTGTGATTACAGCGATCATGGAACATTGTGATGACAGTGGTCATGGAGCATTGTAATGACAGGGGCCATGGAGCATTGTGATGACAGGGGTCATGGGGCACTGTGATCACAGGGGCCATGTATAATTGTGGTGACAAAGGCCATGGAGCATTGTGATGACAGTTGTCATGGAGCATTGTGTTGAAAGGGGCATGGAGCATTGTGACGACAATGGTCATGGAGCATTGTGATGACTGGTATCATGGAGCATTGTTCTGAAAAAGGTCATGGGGCAGAGTAATGACAAGTATCATGGAGGATGTGATGAAAGGAGTCATGGAGCATTGTGATTAAATGGATCATGAGGCATTTTGATGACAAGAGTCATGGAACATTGTGATGACAGGGCTAATGGAGCATTGTGATGACAAGGGCTATGGAGCATTGTGATGACTGGGGTCATGGAGCATTATGATGAAAGGGGTCATGGATCACTACGATGACATGGGTAATGGAGCATTGTGATGATATGAGCATGGAGCATTGTGAGGACAGGGTCCAGGGAGCATTGAGATGACAAGGGCAGGGAACATTGTGATGACAGCAGTCATGGATCATTGTGATGATACCTGTCATGGAACATTGTGCTGACAGGGGCTATAGAGCATTGTGATGACAGGTGTCATGTGGCATTGTGATGACAGTGGTCATAGAGCATTGTAATGACAGGGGTCAAGGAGCATTGTGATGAAAGTGGTCATGGAGCACTGTGATGACACGGGCATGGAGAATTATGATGACAAGAGTTCTGCAGCATTGTGATGACAAGGGTATGGAGCATTGTGATTACAGGGGACCAGGAGCATTGTGATTACATGGGCAGTGAATATTGTGATGACAGGGATCATGGAGCACTGTGATGACTAGTGTCATGGAACACTGTGATGACACGGATCATGGAGCATTGTGATAAGAGGGGCCTTGGAGCATTATGATGATAGGCATCATGGGGCATTGTGATGACAGCGGTCTTGGAGCATTGTGATGAAAGGGATCATGGAGCAATGTGATTACAGGAGCCATGGAGCATTGTGAATGCATAGGCCATGGAGCAATGAAATGACAGGGGTCAAGGAGCATTGTGATGTAAGTTGTCATGGAGCATTGTGATGACAAGTGTCCATGAACATTGTGATGACATGGTTCATGGAGCATTGTGATGACAAGTGCCATGGCGAATTGTGATGACAGATGTCATGGGGCATTGTGATGACAGTGGTCATGTAGAATTGTAATGAATGGTATCATGGAGGAGTCTGACAACAGGGGCCGTGGAGCACTGTGATGACAGTGGTCATCTAGAATTGTGATGAAATATACCAGGGAGCATTGTGATGACAGGGGTCATGGTTCACCGCAATTATAGGGGCCATGGAGCATTGTGAATACAAAGATCATGGAGCATTGAGATGACAGGGGTCATGGATCATTGTGATGACAAGGGTCCTGGAACCTTGTGATGACACGGTTCATGGAGCATTGTGATGACAAGGTTCTTCAAGCATTGTGAGGACACGGGCATGGAGCATTATGATGACAAGAGTTCTGGAGCATTGTGATGAAAAGGGTATGGAGCACTGTGATTACAGGGGCCCAGGAGCATTGTGATTACATGGGCAGTGAATATTGTGATGACAGGGGTTCATGGAGCACTGTGATGACAAGTGTCATGGAACATTGTGATGACAGGGTTCACGGAGCATTGTGATGAGTGGGGCCTTGGAGCATTATGATGATAGGCGTCATGGGGTATTGTGATGAGAGTGGTCATAGAACATTGTGATGAAAGGGATCATGGAGCAATGTGATTACAGGGGCCATGGAGCATTTTGAATGCATAGGCCATGGAGCAGTGTGATGACAGGGGTCATGGAGCATTGTGATGAATGTGGTCATAGTTCATTGTGATGATAAGTGTCCAGGAACATTGTGATGACATGGATCATGGAGCATTGTGATGACAAGGGCCATGGCGAATTTTGATGACAGGTGTCCTGGGGCATTGTGATGACAGTGGTCATCTAGAATTGTGATGAAAGGTAACATGGAGCACTGTGATAACAGGGGCCATGGAGCATTGTGATGACAAAGGCCATGGAGCATTTTGATGACAAGTGTCATGGAGCATTGTGATGAGACGGGCATGGAGCATTATGATGCCAAGAGTTCTGGAGCATTGTGGTGACAAGGGCATGGAGCATTGTGATGACAAGGGCCATGGCCAATTCTGATGACAGGTGTCATCGGGCATTGTGATGACAGAAGTTATCTAGCATTGTGATGACAGGTACCATGGATCACTGTGATAACAGGGGCCATGGAGCATTGTGATGATAAAGGCCATGGAGCATTTTAATGAAAAGTGTCATGGAGAATTGTGATGAGACGGGCATGGAGCATTATGATGACAAGAGTTCTGGAGCATTGCGTTGACAAGGGAATGGAGCATTGTGATTACAGGGACCATGGAGGATAGTGATGACATCTGTCATGGAACATTGTGCTGACAGGGGCCATGGAGCATTGTGATGACAGGTATAATGTGGCATTGTAATGACAGTGGTCATAGAGCATTGTGATGAAATGGATCATGGAGCAATGTGATTACAGGGACCATGTAGCATTGCGAATGCATAGGCTATGGAGCATTGTGATGACAGGAGTCAAGGAGCATTGTGATGTAAGTGGTCATGGATCATTGTGATGACAAGTGTCCTGGACCATTGTGATGACAGTGGTCATCTAGAATTGTGATAAAAGGTATCATGGAGCACTGTGATGACAAGGGCCATGGAGTATTGTAATGACAAGGCCATGGAACATTGTGATGACAAGTATCATGGAGCTTTGTGATGACACGAGCATTCATCATTATGATGACAAGAGTTCTGGAGCATTGTGATGACAAGGGCATGGAGCATTGTGATTACAGGGTCATGGAGCATTGTGATGACAACTGTCATGGAACATTGTGATGACAGGGTTCATGGAGCATTGTGATTAAAGGGGCCATGGAGCATTTTGATGACAAGGGCAGGCGAACATTTTGATTACATTGGTAATGGAGCATTGTGATGACATGGGTAGGGAACATTGTGAAGACAGGTGTAGTGGAACATTGTGATTACAGGGGACATGGAGCATTTTGATGACATGGGCAGGCAACATTGTGATGACAGGTGTCATGGAGCATTGTGATGACAATTGTCATGGAACGTTGTGCTGACAGGGATCATGCAGCATTGTGATGAGACGGTCATTGGAGCATTGTGATGACAGGCGTACTGGAGCCTTCTGAGGAAAGGTGTCATGGGTCATTGTGATTACAGCGATCATGGAACATTGTGATGACAGTGGTCATGGAGCATTGTAATGACAGGAGCCATGGAGCATTGTGATGACAGGGGTCATGGGGCATTGTGATGACAGTGGTCATGGAGCATTGTGATGAAAGGGGTCATGGAGCACTGTGATCACAGGGGCCATGTATAATTGTGATGACAAAAGCCATGGAGAATTGTGATGACAGTTGTCATGGAGCATTGTGTTGAAAGGGGCATGGAGCATTGTGACAACAATGGTCATGGAGCATTGTGATGACTGGTATCATGGAGCATTGTTCTGAAAAAGGTCATGGGGCAGTGTAATGGCAAGTATCATGGAGGATGTGATGAAAGGAGTCATGGAGCATTGTGATTAAATGGATCATGAGGCATTTTGTTGACAGGAATCATGGAACATTGTGATGACAGGGCTAATGGAGCATTGTGATGACAAGGGCTATGGAGCCTTGTGATGACTGGGGTCTTGGGGCATGGTGATGACAGTGGTCATGGAGCATTGTGATGACAAAGACCACGGAGCATTGTGATGACAGGTGTCATGCAGCACTGTGATGAATGTGGTCATGGATCACTATGATGACATGGGTAATGGAGCATTGTGATGATACGGGCATGGAGCATTGTGATGACTGGGGTCATGGAGCATTGTGTTGAAAGGGGCATGGAGCATTGGGACGACAATGGTCATGGAGCATTGTGAAGACTGGTATCATGGAGCATTGTTCTGAAAAAGGTCATGGGGCAGTGTAATGACAAGTATCATGGAGGATGTGATGAAAGGAGTCATGGAGCATTGTGATTAAATGGATCATGAGGCATTTTGATGACAAGAGTCATGGAATATTGTGATGACAGGGCTAATGGAGCATTGTGATGACAAGGGCTATGGAGCATTGTGATGACTGGGGTCATGGAGCATTGTGATGAAAGGGGTCATGGATCACTACGATGACATGGGTAATGGAGCATTGTGATGATATGAGCATTGAGCATTGTGAGGACAGGGGCCATAGAGCATTGAGTTGACAAGGGCAGGGAACATTGTGATGACAGCAGTCATGGATCATTGTGATGATACCTGTCATGGAACATTGTGCTGACAGGGGCTATAGAGCATTGTGATGACAGGTGTCATGTGGCATTGTGATGACAGTGGTCATAGATCATTGTGATGACAGGGGTCAAGGAGCATTGTGATGAAATTGGTCATGGGGCACTCTGATGACACGGGCATGGAGAATTATGATGACAAGGGTTCTGGAGCATTGTGATGACAAGGGTATGGAGAATTGTGATTACAGGGGACCAGGAGCATTGTGATTACATGGGCAGTGAATATTGTGATGACAGGGGTCATGGAGCGCTGTGATGAGTAGTGTCATGGAACATTGTGAGGACAGGGATCATGGAGCATTGTGATAAGAGGGGCCTTGGAGCATTATGATGATAGGCATCATGGGGCATTGTGATGACAGCGGTCTTGGAGCATTGTGATGAAAGGGATCATGGAGCAATGTGATTACAGGAGCCATGGAGCATTGTGAATGCATAGGCCATGGACCAATGAAATGACAGGGGTCAAGGAGCATTGTGATGTAAGTTGTCATGGAGCATTGTGATGACAAGTGTCCATGAACATTGTTATGACATGGTTCCTGGAGCATTGTGATGACAAGTGCCATGGCGAATTGTGATGACAGGTGTCATGGGGCATTGTGATGACAGTGGTCATGTAGAATTGTAATGAAAGGTATCATGGAGGACTCTGACACAAGGGGCCGTGGAGCACTGTGATGACAGTGGTCATCTAGAATTGTGATGAAATATACCAGGGAGCATTGTGATGACAGGGGTCATGGATCATTGTGGTGACAAGGGCCATGGTGAATTTTGATGACAGGTGTCATGGGGCATTGTGATGACAGTGGTCATCTAGAATTGTGATGAAAGGTAACATGGAGCACTGTGATAACAGGGGCCATGGAGCATTGTGATGACAAAGGCCATGGAGCATTGTGATGACAAGTGTCATGGAGCATTGTGATGAGACGGGCATGGAGCATTATGATGCCAAGAGTTCTGGAGCATTGTGGTGACAAGGGCATGGAGCATTGTGATGACAAGGGCCATGGCCAATTCTGATGACAGGTGTCATCGGGCATTGTGATGACAGAGGTTATCTAGCATTGTGATGACAGGTACCATGGATCACTGTGATAACAGGGGCCATGGAGCATTGTGATGATAAAGGCCATGGAGCATTTTAATGAAAAGTGTCATGGAGAATTGTGATGAGACGGGCATGGAGCATTATGATGACAAGAGTTCTGGAGCATTGCGTTGACAAGGGAATGGAGCATTGTGATTACAGGGACCATGGAGGATAGTGATGACATCTGTCATGGAACATTGTGCTGACAGGGGCCATGGAGCATTGTGATGACAGGTATAATGTGGCATTGTAATGACAGTGGTCATAGAGCATTGTGATGAAATGGATCATGGAGCAATGTGATTACAGGGACCATGTAGCATTGCGAATGCATAGGCTATGGAGCATTGTGATGACAGGAGTCAAGGAGCATTGTGATGTAAGTGGTCATGGATCATTGTGATAACAAGTGTCCTGGACCATTGTGATGACAGTGGTCATCTAGAATTGTGATAAAAGTTATCATGGAGCACTGTGATGACAAGGGCCATGGAGTATTGTAATGACAAGGCCATGGAACATTGTGATGACAAGTATCATGGAGCTTTGTGATGACACGAGCATTCATCATTATGATGACAAGAGTTCTGGAGCATTGTGATGACAAGGGCATGGAGCATTGTGATTACAGGGTCATGGAGCATTGTGATGACAACTGTCATGGAACATTGTGATGACAGGGTTCATGGAGCATTGTGATTAACGGGGCCATGGAGCATTTTGATGACAAGGGCAGGCGAACATTTTGATTACATTGGTAATGGAGCATTGTGATGACATGGGCAGGGAACATTGTGAAGACAGGTGTAATGGAACATTGTGATTACAGGGGACATGGAGCATTTTGATGACATGGGCAGGCAACATTGTGATGACAGGTGTCATGGAGCATTGTGATGACAATTGTCATGGAACGTTGTGCTGACAGGGATCATGCAGCATTGTGATGAGACGGTCATTGGAGCATTGTGATGACAGGCGTACTGGAGCCTTCTGAGGAAAGGTGTCATGGGTCATTGTGATTACAGCGATCATGGAACATTGTGATGACAGTGGTCATGGAGCATTGTAATGACAGGGGCCATGGAGCATTTTGATGACAGGGGTCATGGGGCATTGTGATGACAGTGGTCATGGCGCATTGTGATGAAAGGGGTCATGGAGCACTGTGATCAGAGGGGCCATGTATAATTGTGATGACAAAGGCCATGGAGCATTGTGATGACAGTTGTCATGGAGCATTGTGTTGAAAGGGGCATGGAGCATTGTGACGACAATGGTCATGGAGCATTGTGATGACTGGTATCATGGAGCATTGTTCTGAAAAAGGTCATGGGGCAGTGTAATGACAAGTATTATGGAGGATGTGATGAAAGGAGTCATGGAGCATTGTGATTAAATGGATCATGAGGCATTTTGATGACCAGAGTCATGGAACATTGTGATGACAGGGCTAATGGAGCATTGTGATGACAAGGGCTATGGAGCATTGTGATGAATGGGGTCATGGGGCATGGTGATGACAGTGGTCATGGAGCATTGTGATGACAAAGACCACGGAGCATTGTGATGACAGGTGTCATGGAGCATTGTGAAGACAGGGGTCATGGAGCACTGTGCTTACAGGGGCCATGTATAATTGTGATGACAAAAGCCATGGAGAATTGTGATGACAGTTGTCATGGAGCATTGTGATGACAAAGACCACGGAGCATTGTGATGACAGGTGTCATGCAGCACTGTGATGAATGTGGTCATGGATCACTATGATGACATGGGTAATGGAGCATTGTGATGATACGGGCATGGAGCATTGTGATGACTGGGGTCATGGAGCATTGTGTTGAAAGGGGCATGGAGCATTGTGACGACAATGGTCATGGAGCATTGTGAAGACTGGTATCATGGAGCATTGTTCTGAAAAAGGTCATGGGGCAGTGTAATGACAAGTATCATGGAGGATGTGATGAAAGGAGGCATGGAGCATTGTGATTAAATGGATCATGAGGCATTTTGATGACAAGAGTCATGGAATATTGTGATGACAGGGCTAATGGAGCATTGTGATGACAAGGGCTATGGAGCATTGTGATGACTGGGGTCATGGAGCATTGTGATGAAAGGGGTCATGGATCACTACGATGACATGGGTAATGGAGCATTGTGATGATATGAGCATTGAGCATTGTGAGGACTGGGGCCATAGAGCATTGAGTTGACAAGGGCAGGGAACATTGTGATGACAGCAGTCATGGATCATTGTGATGATACCTGTCATGGAACATTGTGCTGACAGGGGCTATAGAGCATTGTGATGACAGGTGTCATGTGGCATTGTGATGACAGTGGTCATAGATCATTGTGATGACAGGGGTCAAGGAGCATTGTGATGAAAGTGGTCATGGAGCACTGTGATGACACGGGCATGGAGAATTATGATGACAAGAGTTCTGGAGCATTGTGATGACAAGGGTATGGAGAATTGTGATTACAGGGGACCAGGAGCATTGTGATTACATGGGCAGTGAATATTGTAATGACAGCGGTCATGGAGCGCTGTGATGAGTAGTGTCATGGAACATTGTGAGGACAGGGATCATGGAGCATTGTGATAAGAGGGGCCTTGGAGCATTATGATGATAGGCATCATGGGGCATTGTGATGACAGCGGTCTTGGAGCATTGTGATGAAAGGGATCATGGAGCAATGTGATTACAGGAGCCATGGAGCATTGTGAATGCATAGGCCATGGACCAATGAAATGACAGGGGTCAAGGAGCATTGTGATGTAAGTTGTCATGGAGCATTGTGATGACAAGTGTCCATGAACATTGTTATGACATGGTTCCTGGAGCATTGTGATGACAAGTGCCATGGCGAATTGTGATGACAGGTGTCATGGGGCATTGTGATGACAGTGGTCATGTAGAATTGTAATGAAAGGTATCATGGAGGACTCTGACAACAGGGGCCGTGGAGCACTGTGATGACAGTGGTCATCTAGAATTGTGATGAAATATACCAGGGAGCATTGTGATGACAGGGGTCATGGATCATTGTGGTGACAAGGGCCATGGCGAATTTTGATGACAGGTGTCATGGGGCATTGTGATGACAGTGGTCATCTTGAATTGTGATGAAAGGTAACATGGAGCACTGTGATAACAGGGGCCATGGAGCATTGTGATGACAAAGGCCATGGAGCATTTTGATGACAAGTGTCATGGAGCATTGTGATGAGACGGGCATGGAGCATTATGATGCCAAGAGTTCTGGTGCATTGTGGTGAAAAGGGCATGGAGCATTGTGATGACAAGGGCCATGGCCAATTCTGATGACAGGTGTCATCGGGCATTGTGATGACAGAGGTTATCTAGCATTGTGATGACAGGTACCATGGATCACTGTGATAACAGGGGCCATGGAGCATTGTGATGATAAAGGCCATGGAGCATTTTAATGAAAAGTGTCATGGAGAATTGTGATGAGACGGGCATGGAGCATTATGATGACAAGAGTTCTGGAGCATTGCGTTGACAAGGGAATGGAGCATTGTGATTACAGGGACCATGGAGGATAGTGATGACATCTGTCATGGAACATTGTGCTGACAGGGGCCATGGAGCATTGTGATGACAGGTATAATGTGGCATTGTAATGACAGTGGTCATAGAGCATTGTGATGAAATGGATCATGGAGCAATGTGATTACAGGGACCATGTAGCATTGCGAATGCATAGGCTATGGAGCGTTGTGATGACAGGAGTCAAGGAGCATTGTGATGTAAGTGGTCATGGATCATTGTGATGACAAGTGTCCTGGACCATTGTGATGACAGTGGTCATCTAGAATTGTGATAAAAGTTATCATGGAGCACTGTGATGACATGGGCCATGGAGTATTGTAATGACAAGGCCATGGAACATTGTGATGACAAGTATCATGGAGCTTTGTGATGACACGAGCATTCTTCATTATGATGACAAGAGTTCTGGAGCATTGTGATGACAAGGGCATGGAGCATTGTGATTACAGGGTCATGGAGCATTGTGATGACAACTGTCATGGAATATTGTGATGACAGGGTTCATGGAGCATTGTGATTAAAGGGGCCATGGAACATTTTGATGACAAGGGCAGGCGAACATTTTGATTACATTGGTAATTGCGCATTGTGATGACATGGGCAGGGAACATTGTGAAGACAGGTGTAACGGAACATTGTGATTACAGGGGACATGGAGCATTTTGATGACATGGGCAGGCAACATTGTGATGACAGGTGTCATGGAGCATTGGGATGACAATTTTCATGTAACGTTGTGCTGACAGGGATCATGGAGCATTGTGATGAGACGGTCATTGGAGCATTGTGATGACAGGCGTACTGGAGACTTCTGAGGAAAGGTGTCATGGGTCATTGTGATTACAGCGATCATGGAACATTGTGATGACAGTGGTCATGGAGCATTGTAATGACAGGGGCCATGGAGCATTGTGATGACAGGGGTCATGGGGCACTGTGATCACAGGGGCCATGTATAATTGTGATGACAAAGGCCATGGAGCATTGTGATGACAGTTGCCTTGGAGCATTGTGTTGAAAGGGGCATGGAGCATTGTGACGACAATGGTCATGGAGCATTGTGATGACTGGTATCATGGAGCATTGTTCTGAAAAAGGTCATGGGGCAGTGTAATGACAAGTATCATGGAGGATCTGATGAAAGGAGTCATGGAGCATTGTGATTAAATGGATCATGAGGCATTTTGATGACAAGAGTCATGGAATATTGTGATGACAGGGCTAATGGAGCATTGTGATGACAAGGGCTATGGAGCATTGTGATGACTGGGGTCATGGAGCATTGTGATGAAAGGGGTCATGGATCACTACGATGACATGGGTAATGGAGCATTGTGATGATATGAGCATGGAGCATTGTGAGGACAGGGGCCATGGAGCATTGAGATGACAAGGGCAGGGAACATTGTGATGACAGCAGTCATGGATCATTGTGATGATACCTGTCATGGAACATTGTGCTGACAGGGGCTATAGAGCATTGTGATGACAGGTGTCATGTGGCATTGTGATGACAGTGGTCATAGATCATTGTGATGACAGGGGTCAAGGAGCATTGTGATGAAAGTGGTCATGGAGCACTGTGATGACACGGGCATGGAGAATTATGATGACAAGAGTTCTGGAGCATTGTGATGACAAGGGTATGGAGAATTGTGATTACAGGGGACCAGGAGCATTGTGATTATATGGGCAGTGAGTATTGTGATGACAGGGGTTCATGGAGCACTGTGATGACAAGTGTAATGGAACATTGTGATGACAGGGTTCATGGAGCATTGTGATGAGAGGGGCCTTGGAGCATTATGATGATAGGCGTCATGGGGTATTGTGATGAGAGTGGTCATAGAACATTGTGATGAAAGGGATCATGGAGCAATGTGATTACAGGGGCCATGGAGCATTTTGAATGCATAGGCCATGGAGCAGTGTGATGACAGGGGTCATGGAGCATTGTGATGAATGTGGTCATAGTTCATTGTGATGATAAGTGTCCAGGAACATTGTGATGACATGGATCATGGAGCATTGTGATGACAAGGGCCATGGCGAATTTTGATGACAGGTGTCCTGGGGCATTGTGATGACAGTGGTCATCTAGAATTGTGATGAAAGGTAACATGGAGCACTGTGATAACAGGGGCCATGGAGCATTGTGATGATAAAGGCCATGGAGCATTTTAATGAAAAGTGTCATGGAGAATTGTGATGAGACGGGCATGGAGCAATATGATGACAAGAGTTCTGGAGCATTGCGTTGACAAGGGAATGGAGCATTGTGATTACAGGGACCATGGATGATAGTGATGACATCTGTCATGGAACATTGTGCTGACAGGGGCCATAGAGCATTGTGATGACAGGTATAATGTGGCATTGTAATGACAGTGGTCATACAGCATTGTGATGAAATGGATCATGGAGCAATGTGATTACAGGGACCATGTAGCATTGCGAATGCATAGGCTATGGAGCATTGTGATGACAGGAGTCAAGGAGCATTGTGATGTAAGTGGTCATGGATCATTGTGATGACAAGTGTCCTGGACCATTGTGATGACAGTGGTCATCTAGAATTGTGATAAAAGGTATCATGGAGCACTGTGATGACAGGGGCCATGGAGTATTGTAATGACAAGGCCATGGAACATTGTGATGACAAGTATCATGGAGCTTTGTGATGACACGAGCATTCATCATTATGATGACAAGAGTTCTGGAGCATTGTGATGACAAGGGCATGGAGCATTGTGATTACAGGGTCATGGAGCATTGTGATGACAACTGTCATGGAACATTGTGACGACAGGGTTCATGGAGCATTGTGATTAAAGGGGCCATGGAGCATTTTGATGACAAGGGCAGGCGAACATTTTGATTACATTGGTAATGGAGCATTGTGATGACATGGGCAGGGAACATTGTGAAGACAGGTGTAATGGAACATTGTGATTACAGGGGACATGGAGCATTTTGATGACATGGGCAGGCAACATTGTGATGACAGGTGTCATGGAGCATTGTGATGACAATTGTCATGGAACGTTGTGCTGACAGGGATCATGCAGCATTGTGATGAGACGGTCATTGGAGCATTGTGATGACAGGCGTACTGGAGCCTTCTGAGGAAAGGTGTCATGGGTCATTGTGATTACAGCGATCATGGAACATTCTGATGACAGTGGTCATGGAGCATTGTAATGACAGTGGCCATGGAGCATTGTGATGACAGGGGTCATGGGGCATTGTGATGACAGTGGTCATGGAGCATTGTGATGAAAGGGGTCATGGAGCACTGTGATCACAGGGGCAATATATAATTGTGATGACAAAAGCCATGGAGAAGTGTGATAACAGTTGTCATGGAGCATTGTGTTGAAAGGGGCATGGAGCATTGTGACAACAATGGTCATGGAGCATTGTGATGACTGGTATCATGGAGCATTGTTGTGAAAAAGGTCATGGGGCAGTGTAATGACAAGTATCATGGAGGATGTGATGAAAGGAGTCATGGAGCATTGTGATTAAATGGATCATGAGGCATTTTGTTGACAAGAGTCATGGAACATTGTGATGACAGGGCTAATGGAGCATTGTGATGACAAGGGCTATGGAGCATTGTGATGACTGGGGTCTTGGGGCATGGTGATGACAGTGGTCATGGAGCATTGTGATGACAAAGACCACGGAGCATTGTGATGACAGGTGTCATGCAGCACTGTGATGAATGTGGTCATGGATCACTATGATGACATGGGTAATGGAGCATTGTGATGATACGGGCATGGAGCATTGTGATGACTGGGGTCATGGAGCATTGTGTTGAAAGGGGCATGGAGCATTGTGACGACAATGGTCATGGAGCATTGTGAAGACTGGTATCATGGAGCATTGTTCTGAAAAAGGTCATGGGGCAGTGTAATGACAAGTATCATGGAGGATGTGATGAAAGGAGTCATGGAGCATTGTGATTAAATGGATCATGAGGCATTTTGATGACAAGAGTCGTGGAATATTGTGATGACAGGGCTAATGGAGCATTGTGATGACAAGGGCTATGGAGCATTGTGATGACTGGGGTCATGGAGCATTGTGATGAAAGGGGTCATGGATCACTACGATGACATGGGTAATGGAGCATTGTGATGATATGAGCATTGAGCATTGTGAGGACAGGGGCCATAGAGCATTGAGTTGACAAGGGCAGGGAACATTGTGATGACAGCAGTCATGGATCATTGTGATGATACCTGTCATGGAACATTGTGCTGACAGGGGCTATAGAGCATTGTGATGACAGGTGTCATGTGGCATTGTGATGACAGTGGTCATAGATCATTGTGATGACAGGGGTCAAGGAGCATTGTAATGAAATTGGTCATGGAGCACTGTGATGACACGGGCATTGAGAATTATGATGACAAGAGTTCTGGAGCATTGTGATGACAAGGGTATGGAGAATTGTGATTACAGGGGACCAGGAGCATTGTGATTACATGGGCAGTGAATATTGTGATGACAGCGGTCATGGAGCGCTGTGATGAGTAGTGTCATGGAACATTGTGAGGACAGGGATCATGGAGCATTGTGATAAGAGGGGCCTTGGAGCATTATGATGATAGGCATCATGGGGCATTGTGATGACAGCGGTCTTGGAGCATTGTGATGAAAGGGATCATGGAGCAATGTGATTACAGGAGCCATGGAGCATTGTGAATGCATAGGCCATGAAGCAATGAAATGACAGGGGTCAAGGAGCATTGTGATGTAAGTTGTCATGGAGCATTGTGATGACATGTGTCCATGAACATTGTTAGGACATGGTTCATGGAGCATTGTGATGACAAGTGCCATGGCGAATTGTGATGACAGGTGTCATGGGGCATTGTGATGACAGTGGTCATGTAGAATTGTAATGAAAGGTATCATGGAGGACTCTGACAACAGGGGCCGTGGAGCACTGTGATGACAGTGGTCATCTAGAATTGTGATGAAATATACCAGGGAGCATTGTGATGACAGGGGTCATGGATCATTGTGGTGACAAGGGCCATGGCGAATTTTGATGACATGTGTCATGGGGCATTGTGATGACAGTGGTCATCTAGAATTGTGATGAAAGGTAACATGGAGCACTGTGATAACAGGGGCCATGGAGCATTGTGATGACAAAGGCCATGGAGCATTTTGATGACAAGTGTCATGGAGCATTGTGATGAGACGGGCATGGAGCATTATGATGCCAAGAGTTCTGGAGCATTGTGGAGACAAGGGCATGGAGCATTGTGATGACAAGGGCCATGGCCAATTCTGATGACAGGTGTCATCGGGCATTGTGATGACAGAGGTTATCTAGCATTGTGATGACAGGTACCATGGATCACTGTGATAACAGGGGCCATGGAGCATTGTGATGATAAAGGCCATGGAGCATTTTAATGAAAAGTGTCATGGAGAATTGTGATGAGACGGGCATGGAGCATTATGATGCCAAGAGTTCTGGAGCATTGTGGTGACAAGGGCATGGAGCATTGTGATGACAAGGGCCATGGCCAATTCTGATGACAGGTGTCATCGGGCATTGTGATGACAGAGGTTATCTAGCATTGTGATGACAGGTACCATGGATCACTGTGATAACAGGGGCCATGGAGCATTGTGATGATAAAGGCCATGGAGCATTTTAATGAAAAGTGTCATGGAGAATTGTGATGAGACGGGCATGGAGCATTATGATGACAAGAGTTCTGGAGCATTGCGTTGACAAGGGAATGGAGCATTGTGATTACAGGGACCATGGAGGATAGTGATGACATCTGTCATGGAACATTGTGCTGACAGGGGCCATGGAGCATTGTGATGACAGGTATAATGTGGCATTGTAATGACAGTGGTCATAGAGCATTGTGATGAAATGGATCATGGAGCAATGTGATTACAGGGACCATGTAGCATTGCGAATGCATAGGCTATGGAGCATTGTGATGACAGGAGTCAAGGAGCATTGTGATGTAAGTGGTCATGGATCATTGTGATGACAAGTGTCCTGGACCATTGTGATGACAGTGGTCATCTAGAATTGTGATAAAAGGTATCATGGACCACTGTGATGACAGGGGCCATGGAGTATTGTAATGACAAGGCCATGGAACATTGTGATGACAAGTATCATGGAGCTTTGTGATGACACGAGCATTCATCATTATGATGACAAGAGTTCTGGAGCATTGTGATGACAAGGGCATGGAGCATTGTGATTAAAGGGTCATGGAGCATTGTGATGACAACTGTCATGGAATATTGTGATGACAGGGTTCATGGAGCATTGTGATTAAAGGGGCCATGGAGCATTTTGATGACAAGGGCAGGCGAACATTTTGATTACATTGGTAATGGAGCATTGTGATGACATGGGCAGGGAACATTGTGAAGACAGGTGTAACGGAACATTGTGATTACAGGGGACATGGAGCATTTTGATGACATGGGCAGGCAACATTGTGATGACAGGTGTCATGGAGCATTGGGATGACAATTTTCATGTAACGTTGTGCTGACAGGGATCATGGAGCATTGTGATGAGACGGTCATTGGAGCATTGTGATGACAGGCGTACTGGAGACTTCTGAGGAAAGGTGTCATGGGTCATTGTGATTACAGCGATCATGGAACATTGTGATGACAGTGGTCATGGAGCATTGTAATGACAGGGGCCATGGAGCATTGTGATGACAGGGGTCATGGGGCACTGTGATCACAGGGGCCATGTATAATTGTGATGACAAAGGCCATGGAGCATTGTGATGACAGTTGTCATGGAGCATTGTGTTGAAAGGGGCATGGAGCATTGTGACGACAATGGTCATGGAGCATTGTGATGACTGGTATCATGGAGCATTGTTCTGAAAAAGGTCATGGGGCAGTGTGATGACAAGTATCATGGAGGATGTGATGAAAGGAGTCATGGAGCATTGTGATTAAATGGATCATGAGGCATTTTGATGACAAGAGTCATGGAACATTGTGATGACAGGGCTAATGGAGCATTGTGATGACAAGGGCTATGGAGCATTGTGATGACTGGGGTCATGGAGCATTGTGATGAAAGGGGTCATGGATCACTACGATGACATGGGTAATGGAGCATTGTGATGATATGAGCATGGAGCATTGTGAGGACAGGGGCCATGGAGCATTGAGATGACAAGGGCAGGGAACATTGTGATGACAGCAGTCATGGATCATTGTGATGATACCTGTCATGGAACATTGTGCTGACAGGGGCTATAGAGCATTGTGATGACAGGTGTCATGTGGCATTGTGATGACAGTGGTCATAGAGCATTGTAATGACAGGGGTCAAGGAGCATTGTGATGAAAGTGGTCATGGAGCACTGTGATGACACGGGCATGGAGAATTATGATGACAAGAGTTCTGGAGCATTGTGATGACAAGGGTATGGAGCATTGTGATTACAGGGGACCAGGAGCATTGTGTTTACATGGGCAGTCAATATTCGGATGACAGGGGTCATGGAGGACTGTGATGACTAGTGTCATGGAACATTGTGATGGCAGGGATCATGGAGCATTGTGATGAGTGGGGGCCTTGGAGCATTATGATGATAGGCGTCATGGGGCATTGTGATGACAGCGGTCTTGGAGCATTGTGATGAAAGGGATCATGGAGCAATGTGATTACAGGAGCCATGGAGCATTGTGAATGCATAGGCCATGGAGCAATGAAATGACAGGGGTCAAGGAGCATTGTGATGTAAGTTGTCATGGAGCATTGTGATGACAAGTGTCCAAGAACATTGTGATGATATGGTTCATGGAGCATTGTGATGACAAGTGCCATGGCGAATTGTGATGACAGGTGTCATGGGGCATTGTGACGACAGTGGTCATGTAGAATTGTAATGAATGGTATCATGGAGGACTCTGACGACAGGGGCCGTGGAGCACTGTGATGACAGTGGTCATCTAGAATTGTGATGAAATATACCAGGGAGCATTGTGATGACAGGGGTCATGGTTCACCGCAATTATAGGGGCCATGGAGCATTGTGAATACAAAGATCATGGAGCATTGAGATGAC
The DNA here is from genome assembly GCF_028023285.1 of Balaenoptera ricei. Lineage (NCBI taxonomy): Eukaryota > Metazoa > Chordata > Mammalia > Artiodactyla > Balaenopteridae > Balaenoptera > Balaenoptera ricei. Next base: position 58,900 of record NW_026777888.1, on the reverse strand, counting down.
AGGGGTCATGGATCATTGTGATGACAAGGGTCCTGGAACCTTGTGATGACACGGTTCATGGAGCATTGTGATGACAAGGTTCTTCAAGCATTGTGATGACACGGGCATGGAGCATTATGATGACAAGAGTTCTGGAGCATTGCGTTGACAAGGGAATGGAGCATTGTGATTACAGGGACCATGGAGGATAGTGATGACATCTGTCATGGAACATTGTGCTGACAGGGGCCATGGAGCATTGTGATGACAGGTATAATGTGGCATTGTAATGACAGTGGTCATAGAGCATTGTGATGAAATGGATCATGGAGCAATGTGATTACAGGGACCATGTAGCATTGCGAATGCATAGGCTATGGAGCATTGTGATGACAGGAGTCAAGGAGCATTGTGATGTAAGTGGTCATGGATCATTGTGATGACAAGTGTCCTGGACCATTGTGATGACAGTGGTCATCTAGAATTGTGATAAAAGGTATCATGGACCACTGTGATGACAGGGGCCATGGAGTATTGTAATGACAAGGCCATGGAACATTGTGATGACAAGTATCATGGAGCTTTGTGATGACACGAGCATTCATCATTATGATGACAAGAGTTCTGGAGCATTGTGATGACAAGGGCATGGAGCATTGTGATTACAGGGTCATGGAGCATTGTGATGACAACTGTCATGGAACATTGTGACGACAGGGTTCATGGAGCATTGTGATTAAAGGGGCCATGGAGCATTTTGATGACAAGGGCAGGCGAACATTTTGATTACATTGGTAATGGAGCATTGTGATGACATGGGCAGGGAACATTGTGAAGACAGGTGTAATGGAACATTGTGATTACAGGGGACATGGAGCATTTTGATGACATGGGCAGGCAACATTGTGATGACAGGTGTCATGGAGCATTGTGATGACAATTGTCATGGAACGTTGTGCTGACAGGGATCATGCAGCATTGTGATGAGACGGTCATTGGAGCATTGTGATGACAGGCGTACTGGAGCCTTCTGAGGAAAGGTGTCATGGGTCATTGTGATTACAGCGATCATGGAACATTCTGATGACAGTGGTCATGGAGCATTGTAATGACAGGGGCCATGGAGCATTGTGATGACAGGGGTCATGGGGCATTGTGATGACAGTGGTCATGGAGCATTGTGATGAAAGGGGTCATGGAGCACTGTGATCACAGGGGCAATATATAATTGTGATGACAAAGACCACGGAGCATTGTGATGACAGGTGTCATGGAGCATTGTGATGAAAGGGGTCATGGAGCACTGTGCTTACAGGGGCCATGTATAATTGTGATGACAAAAGCCATGGAGAATTGTGATAACAGTTGTCATGGAGCATTGTGTTGAAAGGGGCATGGAGCATTGTGACAACAATGGTCATGGAGCATTGTGATGACTGGTATCATGGAGCATTGTTCTGAAAAAGGTCATGGGGCAGTGTAATGACAAGTATCATGGAGGATGTGATGAAAGGAGTCATGGAGCATTGTGATTAAATGGATCATGAGGCATTTTGTTGACAAGAGTCATGGAACATTGTGATGACAGGGCTAATGGAGCATTGTGATGACAAGGGCTATGGAGCATTGTGATGACTGGGGTCTTGGGGCATGGTGATGACAGTGGTCATGGAGCATTGTGATGACAAAGACCACGGAGCATTGTGATGACAGGTGTCATGCAGCACTGTGATGAATGTGGTCATGGATCACTATGATGACATGGGTAATGGAGCATTGTGATGATACGGGCATGGAGCATTGTGATGACTGGGGTCATGGAGCATTGTGTTGAAAGGGGCATGGAGCATTGTGACGACAATGGTCATGGAGCATTGTGAAGACTGGTATCATGGAGCATTGTTCTGAAAAAGGTCATGGGGCAGTGTAATGACAAGTATCATGGAGGATGTGATGAAAGGAGGCATGGAGCATTGTGATTAAATGGATCATGAGGCATTTTGATGACAAGAGTCATGGAATATTGTGATGACAGGGCTAATGGAGCATTGTGATGACAAGGGCTATGGATCATTGTGATGACTGGGGTCATGGAGCATTGTGATGAAAGGGGTCATGGATCACTACGATGACATGGGTAATGGAGCATTGTGATGATATGAGCATTGAGCATTGTGAGGACAGGGGCCATAGAGCATTGAGTTGACAAGGGCAGGGAACATTGTGATGACAGCAGTCATGGATCATTGTGATGATACCTGTCATGGAACATTGTGCTGACAGGGGCTATAGAGCATTGTGATGACAGGTGTCATGTGGCATTGTGATGACAGTGGTCATAGATCATTGTGATGACAGGGGTCAAGGAGCATTGTAATGAAATTGGTCATGGAGCACTGTGATGACACGGGCATTGAGAATTATGATGACAAGAGTTCTGGAGCATTGTGATGACAAGGGTATGGAGAATTGTGATTACAGGGGACCAGGAGCATTGTGATTACATGGGCAGTGAATATTGTGATGACAGCGGTCATGGAGCGCTGTGATGAGTAGTGTCATGGAACATTGTGAGGACAGGGATCATGGAGCATTGTGATAAGAGGGGCCTTGGAGCATTATGATGATAGGCATCATGGGGCATTGTGATGACAGCGGTCTTGGAGCATTGTGATGAAAGGGATCATGGAGCAATGTGATTACAGGAGCCATGGAGCATTGTGAATGCATAGGCCATGAAGCAATGAAATGACAGGGGTCAAGGAGCATTGTGATGTAAGTTGTCATGGAGCATTGTGATGACATGTGTCCATGAACATTGTTAGGACATGGTTCATGGAGCATTGTGATGACAAGTGCCATGGCGAATTGTGATGACAGGTGTCATGGGGCATTGTGATGACAGTGGTCATGTAGAATTGTAATGAAAGGTATCATGGAGGACTCTGACAACAGGGGCCGTGGAGCACTGTGATGACAGTGGTCATCTAGAATTGTGATGACATATACCAGGGAGCATTGTGATGACAGGGGTCATGGATCATTGTGGTGACAAGGGCCATGGCGAATTTTGATGACATGTGTCATGGGGCATTGTGATGACAGTGGTCATCTAGAATTGTGATGAAAGGTAACATGGAGCACTGTGATAACAGGGGCCATGGAGCATTGTGATGACAAAGGCCATGGAGCATTTTGATGACAAGTGTCATGGAGCATTGTGATGAGACGGGCATGGAGCATTATGATGCCAAGAGTTCTGGAGCATTGTGGTGACAAGGGCATGGAGCATTGTGATGACAAGGGCCATGGCCAATTCTGATGACAGGTGTCATCGGGCATTGTGATGACAGAGGTTATCTAGCATTGTGATGACAGGTACCATGGATCACTGTGATAACAGGGGCCATGGAGCATTGTGATGATAAAGGCCATGGAGCATTTTAATGAAAAGTGTCATGGAGAATTGTGATGAGACGGGCATGGAGCAATATGATGACAAGAGTTCTGGAGCATTGCGTTGACAAGGGAATGGAGCATTGTGATTACAGGGACCATGGATGATAGTGATGACATCTGTCATGGAACATTGTGCTGACAGGGGCCATAGAGCATTGTGATTACAGGTATAATGTGGCATTGTAATGACAGTGGTCATACAGCATTGTGATGAAATGGATCATGGAGCAATGTGATTACAGGGACCATGTAGCATTGCGAATGCATAGGCTATGGAGCATTGTGATGACAGGAGTCAAGGAGCATTGTGATGTAAGTGGTCATGGATCATTGTGATGACAAGTGTCCTGGACCATTGTGATGACAGTGGTCATCTAGAATTGTGATAAAAGGTATCATGGAGCACTGTGATGACAGGGGCCATGGAGTATTGTAATGACAAGGCCATGGAACATTGTGATGACAAGTATCATGGAGCTTTGTGATGACACGAGCATTCATCATTATGATGACAAGAGTTCTGGAGCATTGTGATGACAAGGGCATGGAGCATTGTGATTACAGGGTCATGGAGCATTGTGATGACAACTGTCATGGAACATTGTGACGACAGGGTTCATGGAGCATTGTGATTAAAGGGGCCATGGAGCATTTTGATGACAAGGGCAGGCGAACATTTTGATTACATTGGTAATGGAGCATTGTGATGACATGGGCAGGGAACATTGTGAAGACAGGTGTAATGGAACATTGTGATTACAGGGGACATGGAGCATTTTGATGACATGGGCAGGCAACATTGTGATGACAGGTGTCATGGAGCATTGTGATGACAATTGTCATGGAACGTTGTGCTGACAGGGATCATGCAGCATTGTGATGAGACGGTCATTGGAGCATTGTGATGACAGGCGTACTGGAGCCTTCTGAGGAAAGGTGTCATGGGTCATTGTGATTACAGCGATCATGGAACATTCTGATGACAGTGGTCATGGAGCATTGTAATGACAGTGGCCATGGAGCATTGTGATGACAGGGGTCATGGGGCATTGTGATGACAGTGGTCATGGAGCATTGTGATGAAAGGGGTCATGGAGCACTGTGATCACAGGGGCAATATATAATTGTGATGACAAAAGCCATGGAGAAGTGTGATAACAGTTGTCATGGAGCATTGTGTTGAAAGGGGCATGGAGCATTGTGACAACAATGGTCATGGAGCATTGTGATGACTGGTATCATGGAGCATTGTTGTGAAAAAGGTCATGGGGCAGTGTAATGACAAGTATCATGGAGGATGTGATGAAAGGAGTCATGGAGCATTGTGATTAAATGGATCATGAGGCATTTTGTTGACAAGAGTCATGGAACATTGTGATGACAGGGCTAATGGAGCATTGTGATGACAAGGGCTATGGAGCATTGTGATGACTGGGGTCTTGGGGCATGGTGATGACAGTGGTCATGGAGCATTGTGATGACAAAGACCACGGAGCATTGTGATGACAGGTGTCATGCAGCACTGTGATGAATGTGGTCATGGATCACTATGATGACATGGGTAATGGAGCATTGTGATGATACGGGCATGGAGCATTGTGATGACTGGGGTCATGGAGCATTGTGTTGAAAGGGGCATGGAGCATTGTGACGACAATGGTCATGGAGCATTGTGAAGACTGGTATCATGGAGCATTGTTCTGAAAAAGGTCATGGGGCAGTGTAATGACAAGTATCATGGAGGATGTGATGAAAGGAGTCATGGAGCATTGTGATTAAATGGATCATGAGGCATTTTGATGACAAGAGTCATGGAATATTGTGATGACAGGGCTAATGGAGCATTGTGATGACAAGGGCTATGGAGCATTGTGATGACTGGGGTCATGGAGCATTGTGATGAAAGGGGTCATGGATCACTACGATGACATGGGTAATGGAGCATTGTGATGATATGAGCATTGAGCATTGTGAGGACAGGGGCCATAGAGCATTGAGTTGACAAGGGCAGGGAACATTGTGATGACAGCAGTCATGGATCATTGTGATGATACCTGTCATGGAACATTGTGCTGACAGGGGCTATAGAGCATTGTGATGACAGGTGTCATGTGGCATTGTGATGACAGTGGTCATAGATCATTGTGATGACAGGGGTCAAGGAGCATTGTAATGAAATTGGTCATGGAGCACTGTGATGACACGGGCATTGAGAATTATGATGACAAGAGTTCTGGAGCATTGTGATGACAAGGGTATGGAGAATTGTGATTACAGGGGACCAGGAGCATTGTGATTACATGGGCAGTGAATATTGTGATGACAGCGGTCATGGAGCGCTGTGATGAGTAGTGTCATGGAACATTGTGAGGACAGGGATCATGGAGCATTGTGATAAGAGGGGCCTTGGAGCATTATGATGATAGGCATCATGGGGCATTGTGATGACAGCGGTCTTGGAGCATTGTGATGAAAGGGATCATGGAGCAATGTGATTACAGGAGCCATGGAGCATTGTGAATGCATAGGCCATGAAGCAATGAAATGACAGGGGTCAAGGAGCATTGTGATGTAAGTTGTCATGGAGCATTGTGATGACATGTGTCCATGAACATTGTTAGGACATGGTTCATGGAGCATTGTGATGACAAGTGCCATGGCGAATTGTGATGACAGGTGTCATGGGGCATTGTGATGACAGTGGTCATGTAGAATTGTAATGAAAGGTATCATGGAGGACTCTGACAACAGGGGCCGTGGAGCACTGTGATGACAGTGGTCATCTAGAATTGTGATGACATATACCAGGGAGCATTGTGATGACAGGGGTCATGGATCATTGTGGTGACAAGGGCCATGGCGAATTTTGATGACATGTGTCATGGGGCATTGTGATGACAGTGGTCATCTAGAATTGTGATGAAAGGTAACATGGAGCACTGTGATAACAGGGGCCATGGAGCATTGTGATGACAAAGGCCATGGAGCATTTTGATGACAAGTGTCATGGAGCATTGTGATGAGACGGGCATGGAGCATTATGATGCCAAGAGTTCTGGAGCATTGTGGTGACAAGGGCATGGAGCATTGTGATGACAAGGGCCATGGCCAATTCTGATGACAGGTGTCATCGGGCATTGTGATGACAGAGGTTATCTAGCATTGTGATGACAGGTACCATGGATCACTGTGATAACAGGGGCCATGGAGCATTGTGATGATAAAGGCCATGGAGCATTTTAATGAAAAGTGTCATGGAGAATTGTGATGAGACGGGCATGGAGCATTATGATGCCAAGAGTTCTGGAGCATTGTGGTGACAAGGGCATGGAGCATTGTGATGACAAGGGCCATGGCCAATTCTGATGACAGGTGTCATCGGGCATTGTGATGACAGAGGTTATCTAGCATTGTGATGACAGGTACCATGGATCACTGTGATAACAGGGGCCATGGAGCATTGTGATGATAAAGGCCATGGAGCATTTTAATGAAAAGTGTCATGGAGAATTGTGATGAGACGGGCATGGAGCATTATGATGACAAGAGTTCTGGAGCATTGCGTTGACAAGGGAATGGAGCATTGTGATTACAGGGACCATGGAGGATAGTGATGACATCTGTCATGGAACATTGTGCTGACAGGGGCCATGGAGCATTGTGATGACAGGTATAATGTGGCATTGTAATGACAGTGGTCATAGAGCATTGTGATGAAATGGATCATGGAGCAATGTGATTACAGGGACCATGTAGCATTGCGAATGCATAGGCTATGGAGCATTGTGATGACAGGAGTCAAGGAGCATTGTGATGTAAGTGGTCATGGATCATTGTGATGACAAGTGTCCTGGACCATTGTGATGACAGTGGTCATCTAGAATTGTGATAAAAGGTATCATGGACCACTGTGATGACAGGGGCCATGGAGTATTGTAATGACAAGGCCATGGAACATTGTGATGACAAGTATCATGGAGCTTTGTGATGACACGAGCATTCATCATTATGATGACAAGAGTTCTGGAGCATTGTGATGACAAGGGCATGGAGCATTGTGATTAAAGGGTCATGGAGCATTGTGATGACAACTGTCATGGAATATTGTGATGACAGGGTTCATGGAGCATTGTGATTAAAGGGGCCATGGAGCATTTTGATGACAAGGGCAGGCGAACATTTTGATTACATTGGTAATGGAGCATTGTGATGACATGGGCAGGGAACATTGTGAAGACAGGTGTAACGGAACATTGTGATTACAGGGGACATGGAGCATTTTGATGACATGGGCAGGCAACATTGTGATGACAGGTGTCATGGAGCATTGGGATGACAATTTTCATGTAACGTTGTGCTGACAGGGATCATGGAGCATTGTGATGAGACGGTCATTGGAGCATTGTGATGACAGGCGTACTGGAGACTTCTGAGGAAAGGTGTCATGGGTCATTGTGATTACAGCGATCATGGAACATTGTGATGACAGTGGTCATGGAGCATTGTAATGACAGGGGCCATGGAGCATTGTGATGACAGGGGTCATGGGGCACTGTGATCACAGGGGCCATGTATAATTGTGATGACAAAGGCCATGGAGCATTGTGATGACAGTTGTCATGGAGCATTGTGTTGAAAGGGGCATGGAGCATTGTGACGACAATGGTCATGGAGCATTGTGATGACTGGTATCATGGAGCATTGTTCTGAAAAAGGTCATGGGGCAGTGTGATGACAAGTATCATGGAGGATGTGATGAAAGGAGTCATGGAGCATTGTGATTAAATGGATCATGAGGCATTTTGATGACAAGAGTCATGGAACATTGTGATGACAGGGCTAATGGAGCATTGTGATGACAAGGGCTATGGAGCATTGTGATGACTGGGGTCATGGAGCATTGTGATGAAAGGGGTCATGGATCACTACGATGACATGGGTAATGGAGCATTGTGATGATATGAGCATGGAGCATTGTGAGGACAGGGGCCATGGAGCATTGAGATGACAAGGGCAGGGAACATTGTGATGACAGCAGTCATGGATCATTGTGATGATACCTGTCATGGAACATTGTGCTGACAGGGGCTATAGAGCATTGTGATGACAGGTGTCATGTGGCATTGTGATGACAGTGGTCATAGAGCATTGTAATGACAGGGGTCAAGGAGCATTGTGATGAAAGTGGTCATGGAGCACTGTGATGACACGGGCATGGAGAATTATGATGACAAGAGTTCTGGAGCATTGTGATGACAAGGGTATGGAGCATTGTGATTACAGGGGACCAGGAGCATTGTGTTTACATGGGCAGTCAATATTCGGATGACAGGGGTCATGGAGGACTGTGATGACTAGTGTCATGGAACATTGTGATGGCAGGGATCATGGAGCATTGTGATGAGTGGGGGCCTTGGAGCATTATGATGATAGGCGTCATGGGGCATTGTGATGACAGCGGTCTTGGAGCATTGTGATGAAAGGGATCATGGAGCAATGTGATTACAGGAGCCATGGAGCATTGTGAATGCATAGGCCATGGACCAATGAAATGACAGGGGTCAAGGAGCATTGTGATGTAAGTTGTCATGGAGCATTGTGATGACAAGTGTCCAAGAACATTGTGATGATATGGTTCATGGAGCATTGTGATGACAAGTGCCATGGCGAATTGTGATGACAGGTGTCATGGGGCATTGTGACGACAGTGGTCATGTAGAATTGTAATGAATGGTATCATGGAGGACTCTGACGACAGGGGCCGTGGAGCACTGTGATGACAGTGGTCATCTAGAATTGTGATGAAATATACCAGGGAGCATTGTGATGACAGGGGTCATGGTTCACCGCAATTATAGGGGCCATGGAGCATTGTGAATACAAAGATCATGGAGCATTGAGATGACAGGGGTCATGGATCATTGTGATGACAAGGGTCCTGGAACCTTGTGATGACACGGTTCATGGAGCATTGTGATGACAAGGTTCTTCAAGCATTGTGATGACACGGGCATGGAGCATTATGATGACAAGAGTTCTGGAGCATTGCGTTGACAAGGGAATGGAGCATTGTGATTACAGGGACCATGGAGGATAGTGATGACATCTGTCATGGAACATTGTGCTGACAGGGGCCATGGAGCATTGTGATGACAGGTATAATGTGGCATTGTAATGACAGTGGTCATAGAGCATTGTGATGAAATGGATCATGGAGCAATGTGATTACAGGGACCATGTAGCATTGCGAATGCATAGGCTATGGAGCATTGTGATGACAGGAGTCAAGGAGCATTGTGATGTAAGTGGTCATGGATCATTGTGATGACAAGTGTCCTGGACCATTGTGATGACAGTGGTCATCTAGAATTGTGATAAAAGGTATCATGGAGCACTGTGATGACAGGGGCCATGGAGTATTGTAATGACAAGGCCATGGAACATTGTGATGACAAGTATCATGGAGCTTTGTGATGACACGAGCATTCATCATTATGATGACAAGAGTTCTGGAGCATTGTGATGACAAGGGCATGGAGCATTGTGATTACAGGGTCATGGAGCATTGTGATGACAACTGTCATGGAACATTGTGACGACAGGGTTCATGGAGCATTGTGATTAAAGGGGCCATGGAGCATTTTGATGACAAGGGCAGGCGAACATTTTGATTACATTGGTAATGGAGCATTGTGATGACATGGGCAGGGAACATTGTGAAGACAGGTGTAATGGAACATTGTGATTACAGGGGACATGGAGCATTTTGATGACATGGGCAGGCAACATTGTGATGACAGGTGTCATGGAGCATTGTGATGACAATTGTCATGGAACGTTGTGCTGACAGGGATCATGCAGCATTGTGATGAGACGGTCATTGGAGCATTGTGATGACAGGCGTACTGGAGCCTTCTGAGGAAAGGTGTCATGGGTCATTGTGATTACAGCGATCATGGAACATTCTGATGACAGTGGTCATGGAGCATTGTAATGACAGGGGCCATGGAGCATTGTGATGACAGGGGTCATGGGGCATTGTGATGACAGTGGTCATGGAGCATTGTGATGAAAGGGGTCATGGAGCACTGTGATCACAGGGGCAATATATAATTGTGATGACAAAGACCACGGAGCATTGTGATGACAGGTGTCATGGAGCATTGTGATGAAAGGGGTCATGGAGCACTGTGCTTACAGGGGCCATGTATAATTGTGATGACAAAAGCCATGGAGAATTGTGATAACAGTTGTCATGGAGCATTGTGTTGAAAGGGGCATGGAGCATTGTGACAACAATGGTCATGGAGCATTGTGATGACTGGTATCATGGAGCATTGTTCTGAAAAAGGTCATGGGGCAGTGTAATGACAAGTATCATGGAGGATGTGATGAAAGGAGTCATGGAGCATTGTGATTAAATGGATCATGAGGCATTTTGTTGACAAGAGTCATGGAACATTGTGATGACAGGGTAATGGAGCATTGTGATGACAAGGGCTATGGAGCATTGTGATGACTGGGGTCTTGGGGCATGGTGATGACAGTGGTCATGGAGCATTGTGATGACAAAGACCACGGAGCATTGTGATGACAGGTGTCATGCAGCACTGTGATGAATGTGGTCATGGATCACTATGATGACATGGGTAATGGAGCATTGTGATGATACGGGCATGGAGCATTGTGATGACTGGGGTCATGGAGCATTGTGTTGAAAGGGGCATGGAGCATTGTGACGACAATGGTCATGGAGCATTGTGAAGACTGGTATCATGGAGCATTGTTCTGAAAAAGGTCATGGGGCAGTGTAATGACAAGTATCATGGAGGATGTGATGAAAGGAGGCATGGAGCATTGTGATTAAATGGATCATGAGGCATTTTGATGACAAGAGTCATGGAATATTGTGATGACAGGGCTAATGGAGCATTGTGATGACAAGGGCTATGGAGCATTGTGATGACTGGGGTCATGGAGCATTGTGATGAAAGGGGTCATGGATCACTACGATGACATGGGTAATGGAGCATTGTGATGATATGAGCATTGAGCATTGTGAGGACAGGGGCCATAGAGCATTGAGTTGACAAGGGCAGGGAACATTGTGATGACAGCAGTCATGGATCATTGTGATGATACCTGTCATGGAACATTGTGCTGACAGGGGCTATAGAGCATTGTGATGACAGGTGTCATGTGGCATTGTGATGACAGTGGTCATAGATCATTGTGATGACAGGGGTCAAGGAGCATTGTAATGAAATTGGTCATGGAGCACTGTGATGACACGGGCATTGAGAATTATGATGACAAGAGTTCTGGAGCATTGTGATGACAAGGGTATGGAGAATTGTGATTACAGGGGACCAGGAGCATTGTGATTACATGGGCAGTGAATATTGTGATGACAGCGGTCATGGAGCGCTGTGATGAGTAGTGTCATGGAACATTGTGAGGACAGGGATCATGGAGCATTGTGATAAGAGGGGCCTTGGAGCATTATGATGATAGGCATCATGGGGCATTGTGATGACAGCGGTCTTGGAGCATTGTGATGAAAGGGATCATGGAGCAATGTGATTACAGGAGCCATGGAGCATTGTGAATGCATAGGCCATGAAGCAATGAAATGACAGGGGTCAAGGAGCATTGTGATGTAAGTTGTCATGGAGCATTGTGATGACATGTGTCCATGAACATTGTTAGGACATGGTTCATGGAGCATTGTGATGACAAGTGCCATGGCGAATTGTGATGACAGGTGTCATGGGGCATTGTGATGACAGTGGTCATGTAGAATTGTAATGAAAGGTATCATGGAGGACTCTGACAACAGGGGCCGTGGAGCACTGTGATGACAGTGGTCATCTAGAATTGTGATGACATATACCAGGGAGCATTGTGATGACAGGGGTCATGGATCATTGTGGTGACAAGGGCCATGGCGAATTTTGATGACATGTGTCATGGGGCATTGTGATGACAGTGGTCATCTAGAATTGTGATGAAAGGTAACATGGAGCACTGTGATAACAGGGGCCATGGAGCATTGTGATGACAAAGGCCATGGAGCATTTTGATGACAAGTGTCATGGAGCATTGTGATGAGACGGGCATGGAGCATTATGATGCCAAGAGTTCTGGAGCATTGTGGTGACAAGGGCATGGAGCATTGTGATGACAAGGGCCATGGCCAATTCTGATGACAGGTGTCATCGGGCATTGTGATGACAGAGGTTATCTAGCATTGTGATGACAGGTACCATGGATCACTGTGATAACAGGGGCCATGGAGCATTGTGATGATAAAGGCCATGGAGCATTTTAATGAAAAGTGTCATGGAGAATTGTGATGAGACGGGCATGGAGCATTATGATGCCAAGAGTTCTGGAGCATTGTGGTGACAAGGGCATGGAGCATTGTGATGACAAGGGCCATGGCCAATTCTGATGACAGGTGTCATCGGGCATTGTGATGACAGAGGTTATCTAGCATTGTGATGACAGGTACCATGGATCACTGTGATAACAGGGGCCATGGAGCATTGTGATGATAAAGGCCATGGAGCATTTTAATGAAAAGTGTCATGGAGAATTGTGATGAGACGGGCATGGAGCATTATGATGACAAGAGTTCTGGAGCATTGCGTTGACAAGGGAATGGAGCATTGTGATTACAGGGACCATGGAGGATAGTGATGACATCTGTCATGGAACATTGTGCTGACAGGGGCCATGGAGCATTGTGATGACAGGTATAATGTGGCATTGTAATGACAGTGGTCATAGAGCATTGTGATGAAATGGATCATGGAGCAATGTGATTACAGGGACCATGTAGCATTGCGAATGCATAGGCTATGGAGCATTGTGATGACAGGAGTCAAGGAGCATTGTGATGTAAGTGGTCATGGATCATTGTGATGACAAGTGTCCTGGACCATTGTGATGACAGTGGTCATCTAGAATTGTGATAAAAGGTATCATGGAGCACTGTGATGACAGGGGCCATGGAGTATTGTAATGACAAGGCCATGGAACATTGTGATGACAAGTATCATGGAGCTTTGTGATGACACGAGCATTCATCATTATGATGACAAGAGTTCTGGAGCATTGTGATGACAAGGGCATGGAGCATTGTGATTAAAGGGTCATGGAGCATTGTGATGACAACTGTCATGGAATATTGTGATGACAGGGTTCATGGAGCATTGTGATTAAAGGGGCCATGGAGCATTTTGATGACAAGGGCAGGCGAACATTTTGATTACATTGGTAATGGAGCATTGTGATGACATGGGCAGGGAACATTGTGAAGACAGGTGTAACGGAACATTGTGATTACAGGGGACATGGAGCATTTTGATGACATGGGCAGGCAACATTGTGATGACAGGTGTCATGGAGCATTGGGATGACAATTTTCATGTAACGTTGTGCTGACAGGGATCATGGAGCATTGTGATGAGACGGTCATTGGAGCATTGTGATGACAGGCGTACTGGAGACTTCTGAGGAAAGGTGTCATGGGTCATTGTGATTACAGCGATCATGGAACATTGTGATGACAGTGGTCATGGAGCATTGTAATGACAGGGGCCATGGAGCATTGTGATGACAGGGGTCATGGGGCACTGTGATCACAGGGGCCATGTATAATTGTGATGACAAAGGCCATGGAGCATTGTGATGACAGTTGTCATGGAGCATTGTGTTGAAAGGGGCATGGAGCATTGTGACGACAATGGTCATGGAGCATTGTGATGACTGGTATCATGGAGCATTGTTCTGAAAAAGGTCATGGGGCAGTGTAATGACAAGTATCATGGAGGATGTGATGAAAGGAGTCATGGAGCATTGTGATTAAATGGATCATGAGGCATTTTGATGACAAGAGTCATGGAATATTGTGATGACAGGGCTAATGGAGCATTGTGATGACAAGGGCTATGGAGCATTGTGATGACTGGGGTCATGGAGCATTGTGATGAAAGGGGTCATGGATCACTACGATGACATGGGTAATGGAGCATTGTGATGATATGAGCATGGAGCATTGTGAGGTCAGGGGCCATGGAGCATTGAGATGACAAGGGCAGGGAACATTGTGATGACAGCAGTCATGGATCATTGTGATGATACCTGTCATGGAACATTGTGCTGACAGGGGCTATAGAGCATTGTGATGACAGGTGTCATGTGGCATTGTGATGACAGTGGTCATAGATCATTGTGATGACAGGGGTCAAGGAGCATTGTGATGAAAGTGGTCATGGAGCACTGTGATGACACGGGCATGGAGAATTATGATGACAAGAGTTCTGGAGCATTGTGATGACAAGGGTATGGAGAATTGTGATTACAGGGGACCAGGAGCATTGTGATTACATGGGCAGTGAGTATTGTGATGACAGGGGTTCATGGAGCACTGTGATGACAAGTGTCATGGAACATTGTGATGACAGGGTTCATGGAGCATTGTGATGTGAGGGGCCTTGTAGCCTTTTGATGATAGGCGTCATGGGGTATTGTGATGAGAGTGGTCATAGAGCATTGTGATGAAAGGGATCATGGAGCAATGGGATTACAGGGGCCATGGAGCATTTTGAATGCATAGGCCATGGAGCAGTGTGATGACAGGGGTCATGGAGCATTGTGATGAATGTGGTCATAGTTCATTGTGATGATAAGTGTCCAGGAACATTGTGATGACATGGATCATGGAGCATTGTGATGACAAGGGCCATGGCGAATTGTGATGACAGGTGTCATGGGGCATTGTAATGACAGTGGTCATCTAGAATTGTGATGAAAGGTAACATGGAGCACTGTGATAACAGGGGCCATGGAGCATTGTGATGACAAAGGCCATGGAGCATTTTGATGACAAGTGTCATGGAGCATTGTGATGAGACGGGCATGGAGCATTATGATGACAAGAGTTCTGGAGCATTGCGTTGACAAGGGAATGGAGAATTGTGATTACAGGGACCATGGAGGATAGTGCTGACATCTGTAATGGAACATTGTGCTGACAGGGGCCATGGAGCATTGTGATGACAGGTATAATGTGGCATTGTAATGACAGTGGTCATAGAGCATTGTGATGAAATGGATCATGGAGCAATGTGATTACAGGGACCATGTAGCATTGCGAATGCATAGGCTATGGAGCATTGTGATGACAGGAGTCAAGGAGCATTGTGATGTAAGTGCTCATGGATCATTGTGATGACAAGTGTCCTGGACCACAGTGATGACACGGGTCATGGAGCATTGTGATGGCAAGGGCCATGTCGAATTGTGATGACATGTGTCTTGGGGCATTGTGATGACAGTGGTCATCTAGAATTGTGATAAAAGGTATCATGGAGCACTGTGATGACAGGGGCCATGGAGTATTGTAATGACAAGGCCATGGAACATTGTGATGACAAGTATCATGGAGCTTTGTGATGACACGAGCATTCATCATTATGATGACAAGAGTTCTGGAGCATTGTGATGACAAGGGCATGGAGCATTGTGATTATAGGGTCATGGAGCATTGTGATGACAACTGTCATGGAACATTGTGATGACAGGGTTCATGGAGCATTGTGATTAAAGGGGCCATGGAGCATTTTGATGACAAGGGCAGGCGAACATTTTGATTACATTGGTAATGGAGCATTGTGATGACATGGGCAGGGAACATTGTGAAGACAGGTGTAACGGAACATTGTGATTACAGGGGACATGGAGCATTTTGATGACATGGGCAGGCAACATTGTGATGACAGGTGTCATGGAGCATTGTGATGACAATTGTCATGGAACGTTGTGCTGACAGGGAATATGCAGCATTGTGATGAGACGGTCATTGGAGCATTGTGATGACAGGCGTACTGGAGCCTTCTGAGGAAAGGTGTCATGGGTCATTGTGATTACAGCGATCATGGAACATTGTGATGACAGTGGTCATGGAGCATTGTAATGACAGGGGCCATGGAGCATTGTGATGACAGGGGTCCTGGGGCATTGTGATGACAGTGGTCATGGAGCATTGTGATGAAAGGTGTCATGGAGCACTGTGATGATAGGGGCCATGTATAATTGTGATGACAAAGGCCATGGAGCATTGTGATGACAGTTGTCATGGAGCATTGTTTTGAAAGGGGCATGGAGCATTGTGACGACAATGGTCATGGAGCATTGTGATGACTGGTATCATGGAGCATTGTTCTGAAAAAGGTCATGGGGCAGTGTAATGACAAGTATCATGGAGGATGTGATGAAAGGAGTCATGGAGCATTGTGATTAAATGGATCATGAGGCATTTTGATGACCAGAGTTATGGAACATTGTGATGACAGGGATAATGGAGCATTGTGATGACAAGCGCTATGGAGCATTGTGATGACTGGGGTCATGGAGCATTGTGATGAAAGGGGTCATGGATCACTACGATGACATGGGTAATGGAGCATTGTGATGATATGAGCATGGAGCATTGTGAGGACAGGGGCCAGGGAGCATAGAGATGACAAGGGCAGGGAACATTGTGATGACAGCAGTCATGGATCATTGTGATGATACCTGTCATGGAACATTGTGCTGACAGGGGCTATAGAGCATTGTGATGACAGGTGTAATGTGGCATTGTGATGACAGTGTTCATAGAGCATGGTGATGACAGGGGTCAAGGAGCATTGTGATGAAAGTGGTCATGGAGCACTGTGATGACACGGGCGTGGAGCATTATGATGACAAGAGTTCTGGAGCATTGTGATGACAAGGGTACGGAGCATTGTGATTACAGGGGACCAGGAGCATTGTGTTTACATGGGCAGTCAATATTGGGATGACAGGGGTCATGGAGCACTGTGATGACTAGTGTCCTGGAACATTGTTAATGACAGGGATCATGGAGTATTGTGATGAGAGGGGCCTTGGAGCATTATGATGATAGGCGTCATGGGGCATTGTGATGACAGCGGTCTTGGAGCATTGTGATGAAAGGGATCATGGAGCAATGTGATTACAGGAGCCATGGAGCATTGTGAATGCATAGGCCATGGAGCAATGAAATGACAGGGGTCAAGGAGCATTGTGATGTAAGTTGTCATGGAGCATTGTGATGACAAGTGTCCAAGAACATTGTGATGATATGGTTCATGGAGCATTGTGATGACAAGTGCCATGGCGAATTGTGATGTCAGGTGTCATGGGGCATTGTGACGACAGTGGTCATGTAGAATTGTAATGAATGGTATCATGGAGGACTCTGACGACAGGGGCCGTGGAGCACTGTGATGACAGTGGTCATCTAGAATTGTGATGAAATATACCAGGGAGCATTGTGATGACAGGGGTCATGGTTCACTGCAATTATAGGGGCCATGGAGCATTGTGAATACAAAGATCATGGAGCATTGAGATGACAGGGGTCATGGATCATTGTGATGACAAGGGTCCTGGAACCTTGTGATGACATGGTTCATGGAGCATTGTGATGACAAGGTTCTTCAAGCATTGTGATGACACGGGCATGGAGCATTATGATGACAAGAGTTCTGGAACATTGTGATGAAAAGTGTATGGAGCACTGTGATTACAGGGGCCCAGGAGCATTGTGATTACATGGGCAGTGAATATTGTGATGACAGGGGTTCATGGAGCACTGTGATGACAAGTGTCATGGAACATTGTGATGACAGGGTTCATGGAGCATTGTGATGAGAGGGGCCTTGGAGCATTATGATGATAGGCGTCATGGGGTGTTGTGATGAGAGTGGTCATAGAACATTGTGATGAAAGGGATCATGGAGCAATGTGATTACAGGGGCCATGGAGCATTTTGAATGCATAGGCCATGGAGCAGTGTGATGACAGGGGTCATGGAGCATTGTGATGAATGTGGTCATAGTTCATTGTGATGATAAGTGTCCAGGAACATTGTGATGACATGGATCATGGAGCATTGTGATGACAAGTGTCCTGGACCATTGTGATGACAGTGGTCATCTAGAATTGTGATAAAAGGTATCATGGAGCACTGTGATGACAGGCGCCATGGAGTATTGTAATGACAAGGCCATGGAACATTGTGATGACAAGTATCATGGAGCTTTGTGATGACACGAGCATTCATCATTATGATGACAAGAGTTCTGGAGCATTGTGATGACAAGGGCATGGAGCATTGTGATTTAAGCGTCATGGAGCATTGTGATGACAACTGTCATGGAATATTGTGATGACAGGGTTCATGGAGCATTGTGATTAAAGGGGCCATGGAGCATTTTGATGACAAGGGCAGGCAAACATTTTGATTACATTGGTAATGGAGCATTGTGATGACATGGGCAGGGAACATTGTGAAGACAGGTGTAACGGAACATTGTGATTACAGGGGACATGGAGCATTTTGATGACATGGGCAGGCAACATTGTGATGACAGGTGTCATGGAGCATTGGGATGACAATTTTCATGTAACGTTGTGCTGACAGGGATCATGGAGCATTGTGATGAGACGGTCATTGGAGCATTGTGATGACAGGCGTACTGGAGACTTCTGAGGAAAGGTGTCATGGGTCATTGTGATTACAGCGATCATGGAACATTGTGATGACAGTGGTCATGGAGCATTGTAATGACAGGGGCCATGGAGCATTGTGATGACAGGGGTCATGGGGCACTGTGATCACAGGGGCCATGTATAATTGTGATGACAAAGGCCATGGAGCATTGTGATGACAGTTGTCATGGAGCATTGTGTTGAAAGGGGCATGGAGCATTGTGACGACAATGGTCATGGAGCATTGTGATGACTGGTATCATGGAGCATTGTTCTGAAAAAGGTCATGGGGCAGAGTAATGACAAGTATCATGGAGGATGTGATGAAAGGAGTCATGGAGCATTGTGATTAAATGGATCATGAGGCATTTTGATGACAAGAGTCATGGAACATTGTGATGACAGGGCTAATGGAGCATTGTGATGACAAGGGCTATGGAGCATTGTGATGACTGGGGTCATGGAGCATTATGATGAAAGGGGTCATGGATCACTACGATGACATGGGTAATGGAGCATTGTGATGATATGAGCATGGAGCATTGTGAGGACAGGGTCCAGGGAGCATTGAGATGACAAGGGCAGGGAACATTGTGATGACAGCAGTCATGGATCATTGTGATGATACCTGTCATGGAACATTGTGCTGACAGGGGCTATAGAGCATTGTGATGACAGGTGTCATGTGGCATTGTGATGACAGTGGTCATAGAGCATTGTAATGACAGGGGTCAAGGAGCATTGTGATGAAAGTGGTCATGGAGCACTGTGATGACACGGGCATGGAGAATTATGATGACAAGAGTTCTGCAGCATTGTGATGACAAGGGTATGGAGCATTGTGATTACAGGGGACCAGGAGCATTGTGATTACATGGGCAGTGAATATTGTGATGACAGGGATCATGGAGCACTGTGATGACTAGTGTCATGGAACACTGTGATGACACGGATCATGGAGCATTGTGATAAGAGGGGCCTTGGAGCATTATGATGATAGGCATCATGGGGCATTGTGATGACAGCGGTCTTGGAGCATTGTGATGAAAGGGATCATGGAGCAATGTGATTACAGGAGCCATGGAGCATTGTGAATGCATAGGCCATGGAGCAATGAAATGACAGGGGTCAAGGAGCATTGTGATGTAAGTTGTCATGGAGCATTGTGATGACAAGTGTCCATGAACATTGTGATGACATGGTTCATGGAGCATTGTGATGACAAGTGCCATGGCGAATTGTGATGACAGATGTCATGGGGCATTGTGATGACAGTGGTCATGTAGAATTGTAATGAATGGTATGATGGAGGAGTCTGACAACAGGGGCCGTGGAGCACTGTGATGACAGTGGTCATCTAGAATTGTGATGAAATATACCAGGGAGCATTGTGATGACAGGGGTCATGGTTCACCGCAATTATAGGGGCCATGGAGCATTGTGAATACAAAGATCATGGAGCATTGAGATGACAGGGGTCATGGATCATTGTGATGACAAGGGTCCTGGAACCTTGTGATGACACGGTTCATGGAGCATTGTGATGACAAGGTTCTTCAAGCATTGTGAGGACACGGGCATGGAGCATTATGATGACAAGAGTTCTGGAGCATTGTGATGAAAAGGGTATGGAGCACTGTGATTACAGGGGCCCAGGAGCATTGTGATTACATGGGCAGTGAATACTGTGATGACAGGGGTTCATGGAGCACTGTGATGACAAGTGTCATGGAACATTGTGATGACAGGGTTCACGGAGCATTGTGATGAGTGGGGCCTTGGAGCATTATGATGATAGGCGTCATGGGGTATTGTGATGAGAGTGGTCATAGAACATTGTGATGAAAGGGATCATGGAGCAATGTGATTACAGGGGCCATGGAGCATTTTGAATGCATAGGCCATGGAGCAGTGTGATGACAGGGGTCATGGAGCATTGTGATGAATGTGGTCATAGTTCATTGTGATGATAAGTGTCCAGGAACATTGTGATGACATGGATCATGGAGCATTGTGATGACAAGGGCCATGGCGAATTTTGATGACAGGTGTCCTGGGGCATTGTGATGACAGTGGTCATCTAGAATTGTGATGAAAGGTAACATGGAGCACTGTGATAACAGGGGCCATGGAGCATTGTGATGACAAAGGCCATGGAGCATTTTGATGACAAGTGTCATGGAGCATTGTGATGAGACGGGCATGGAGCATTATGATGCCAAGAGTTCTGGAGCATTGTGGTGACAAGGGCATGGAGCATTGTGATGACAAGGGCCATGGCCAATTCTGATGACAGGTGTCATCGGGCATTGTGATGACAGAAGTTATCTAGCATTGTGATGACAGGTACCATGGATCACTGTGATAACAGGGGCCATGGAGCATTGTGATGATAAAGGCCATGGAGCATTTTAATGAAAAGTGTCATGGAGAATTGTGATGAGACGGGCATGGAGCATTATGATGACAAGAGTTCTGGAGCATTGCGTTGACAAGGGAATGGAGCATTGTGATTACAGGGACCATGGAGGATAGTGATGACATCTGTCATGGAACATTGTGCTGACAGGGGCCATGGAGCATTGTGATGACAGGTATAATGTGGCATTGTAATGACAGTGGTCATAGAGCATTGTGATGAAATGGATCATGGAGCAATGTGATTACAGGGACCATGTAGCATTGCGAATGCATAGGCTATGGAGCATTGTGATGACAGGAGTCAAGGAGCATTGTGATGTAAGTGGTCATGGATCATTGTGATGACAAGTGTCCTGGACCATTGTGATGACAGTGGTCATCTAGAATTGTGATAAAAGGTATCATGGAGCACTGTGATGACAGGGGCCATGGAGTATTGTAATGACAAGGCCATGGAACATTGTGATGACAAGTATCATGGAGCTTTGTGATGACACGAGCATTCATCATTATGATGACAAGAGTTCTGGAGCATTGTGATGACAAGGGCATGGAGCATTGTGATTAAAGGGTCATGGAGCATTGTGATGACAACTGTCATGGAATATTGTGATGACAGGGTTCATGGAGCATTGTGATTAAAGGGGCCATGGAGCATTTTGATGACAAGGGCAGGCGAACATTTTGATTACATTGGTAATGGAGCATTGTGATGACATGGGCAGGGAACATTGTGAAGACAGGTGTAACGGAACATTGTGATTACAGGGGACATGGAGCATTTTGATGACATGGGCAGGCAACATTGTGATGACAGGTGTCATGGAGCATTGGGATGACAATTTTCATGTAACGTTGTGCTGACAGGGATCATGGAGCATTGTGATGAGACGGTCATTGGAGCATTGTGATGACAGGCGTACTGGAGACTTCTGAGGAAAGGTGTCATGGGTCATTGTGATTACAGCGATCATGGAACATTGTGATGACAGTGGTCATGGAGCATTGTAATGACAGGGGCCATGGAGCATTGTGATGACAGGGGTCATGGGGCACTGTGATCACAGGGGCCATGTATAATTGTGATGACAAAGGCCATGGAGCATTGTGATGACAGTTGTCATGGAGCATTGTGTTGAAAGGGGCATGGAGCATTGTGACGACAATGGTCATGGAGCATTGTGATGACTGGTATCATGGAGCATTGTTCTGAAAAAGGTCATGGGGCAGTGTGATGACAAGTATCATGGAGGATGTGATGAAAGGAGTCATGGAGCATTGTGATTAAATGGATCATGAGGCATTTTGATGACAAGAGTCATGGAACATTGTGATGACAGGGCTAATGGAGCATTGTGATGACAAGGGCTATGGAGCATTGTGATGACTGGGGTCATGGAGCATTGTGATGAAAGGGGTCATGGATCACTACGATGACATGGGTAATGGAGCATTGTGATGATATGAGCATGGAGCATTGTGAGGACAGGGGCCATGGAGCATTGAGATGACAAGGGCAGGGAACATTGTGATGACAGCAGTCATGGATCATTGTGATGATACCTGTCATGGAACATTGTGCTGACAGGGGCTATAGAGCATTGTGATGACAGGTGTCATGTGGCATTGTGATGACAGTGGTCATAGAGCATTGTAATGACAGGGGTCAAGGAGCATTGTGATGAAAGTGGTCATGGAGCACTGTGATGACACGGGCATGGAGAATTATGATGACAAGAGTTCTGGAGCATTGTGATGACAAGGGTATGGAGCATTGTGATTACAGGGGACCAGGAGCATTGTGATTACATGGGCAGTGAATATTGTGATGACAGGGATCATGGAGCACTGTGATGACTAGTGTCATGGAACACTGTGATGACACGGATCATGGAGCATTGTGATAAGAGGGGCCTTGGAGCATTATGATGATAGGCATCATGGGGCATTGTGATGACAGCGGTCTTGGAGCATTGTGATGAAAGGGATCATGGAGCAATGTGATTACAGGAGCCATGGAGCATTGTGAATGCATAGGCCATGGAGCAATGAAATGACAGGGGTCAAGGAGCATTGTGATGTAAGTTGTCATGGAGCATTGTGATGACAAGTGTCCATGAACATTGTGATGACATGGTTCATGGAGCATTGTGATGACAAGTGCCATGGCGAATTGTGATGACAGATGTCATGGGGCATTGTGATGACAGTGGTCATGTAGAATTGTAATGAATGGTATGATGGAGGAGTCTGACAACAGGGGCCGTGGAGCACTGTGATGACAGTGGTCATCTAGAATTGTGATGAAATATACCAGGGAGCATTGTGATGACAGGGGTCATGGTTCACCGCAATTATAGGGGCCATGGAGCATTGTGAATACAAAGATCATGGAGCATTGAGATGACAGGGGTCATGGATCATTGTGATGACAAGGGTCCTGGAACCTTGTGATGACACGGTTCATGGAGCATTGTGATGACAAGGTTCTTCAAGCATTGTGAGGACACGGGCATGGAGCATTATGATGACAAGAGTTCTGGAGCATTGTGATGAAAAGGGTATGGAGCACTGTGATTACAGGGGCCCAGGAGCATTGTGATTACATGGGCAGTGAATACTGTGATGACAGGGGTTCATGGAGCACTGTGATGACAAGTGTCATGGAACATTGTGATGACAGGGTTCACGGAGCATTGTGATGAGTGGGGCCTTGGAGCATTATGATGATAGGCGTCATGGGGTATTGTGATGAGAGTGGTCATAGAACATTGTGATGAAAGGGATCATGGAGCAATGTGATTACAGGGGCCATGGAGCATTTTGAATGCATAGGCCATGGAGCAGTGTGATGACAGGGGTCATGGAGCATTGTGATGAATGTGGTCATAGTTCATTGTGATGATAAGTGTCCAGGAACATTGTGATGACATGGATCATGGAGCATTGTGATGACAAGGGCCATGGCGAATTTTGATGACAGGTGTCCTGGGGCATTGTGATGACAGTGGTCATCTAGAATTGTGATGAAAGGTAACATGGAGCACTGTGATAACAGGGGCCATGGAGCATTGTGATGACAAAGGCCATGGAGCATTTTGATGACAAGTGTCATGGAGCATTGTGATGAGACGGGCATGGAGCATTATGATGCCAAGAGTTCTGGAGCATTGTGGTGACAAGGGCATGGAGCATTGTGATGACAAGGGCCATGGCCAATTCTGATGACAGGTGTCATCGGGCATTGTGATGACAGAAGTTATCTAGCATTGTGATGACAGGTACCATGGATCACTGTGATAACAGGGGCCATGGAGCATTGTGATGATAAAGGCCATGGAGCATTTTAATGAAAAGTGTCATGGAGAATTGTGATGAGACGGGCATGGAGCATTATGATGACAAGAGTTCTGGAGCATTGCGTTGACAAGGGAATGGAGCATTGTGATTACAGGGACCATGGAGGATAGTGATGACATCTGTCATGGAACATTGTGCTGACAGGGGCCATGGAGCATTGTGATGACAGGTATAATGTGGCATTGTAATGACAGTGGTCATAGAGCATTGTGATGAAATGGATCATGGAGCAATGTGATTACAGGGACCATGTAGCATTGCGAATGCATAGGCTATGGAGCATTGTGATGACAGGAGTCAAGGAGCATTGTGATGTAAGTGGTCATGGATCATTGTGATGACAAGTGTCCTGGACCATTGTGATGACAGTGGTCATCTAGAATTGTGATAAAAGGTATCATGGAGCACTGTGATGACAGGGGCCATGGAGTATTGTAATGACAAGGCCATGGAACATTGTGATGACAAGTATCATGGAGCTTTGTGATGACACGAGCATTCATCATTATGATGACAAGAGTTCTGGAGCATTGTGATGACAAGGGCATGGAGCATTGTGATTAAAGGGTCATGGAGCATTGTGATGACAACTGTCATGGAATATTGTGATGACAGGGTTCATGGAGCATTGTGATTAAAGGGGCCATGGAGCATTTTGATGACAAGGGCAGGCGAACATTTTGATTACATTGGTAATGGAGCATTGTGATGACATGGGCAGGGAACATTGTGAAGACAGGTGTAACGGAACATTGTGATTACAGGGGACATGGAGCATTTTGATGACATGGGCAGGCAACATTGTGATGACAGGTGTCATGGAGCATTGGGATGACAATTTTCATGTAACGTTGTGCTGACAGGGATCATGGAGCATTGTGATGAGACGGTCATTGGAGCATTGTGATGACAGGCGTACTGGAGACTTCTGAGGAAAGGTGTCATGGGTCATTGTGATTACAGCGATCATGGAACATTGTGATGACAGTGGTCATGGAGCATTGTAATGACAGGGGCCATGGAGCATTGTGATGACAGGGGTCATGGGGCACTGTGATCACAGGGGCCATGTATAATTGTGATGACAAAGGCCATGGAGCATTGTGATGACAGTTGTCATGGAGCATTGTGTTGAAAGGGGCATGGAGCATTGTGACGACAATGGTCATGGAGCATTGTGATGACTGGTATCATGGAGCATTGTTCTGAAAAAGGTCATGGGGCAGTGTAATGACAAGTATCATGGAGGATGTGATGAAAGGAGTCATGGAGCATTGTGATTAAATGGATCATGAGGCATTTTGATGACAAGAGTCATGGAATATTGTGATGACAGGGCTAATGGAGCATTGTGATGACAAGGGCTATGGAGCATTGTGATGACTGGGGTCATGGAGCATTGTGATGAAAGGGGTCATGGATCACTACGATGACATGGGTAATGGAGCATTGTGATGATATGAGCATGGAGCATTGTGAGGTCAGGGGCCATGGAGCATTGAGATGACAAGGGCAGGGAACATTGTGATGACAGCAGTCATGGATCATTGTGATGATACCTGTCATGGAACATTGTGCTGACAGGGGCTATAGAGCATTGTGATGACAGGTGTCATGTGGCATTGTGATGACAGTGGTCATAGATCATTGTGATGACAGGGGTCAAGGAGCATTGTGATGAAAGTGGTCATGGAGCACTGTGATGACACGGGCATGGAGAATTATGATGACAAGAGTTCTGGAGCATTGTGATGACAAGGGTATGGAGAATTGTGATTACAGGGGACCAGGAGCATTGTGATTACATGGGCAGTGAGTATTGTGATGACAGGGGTTCATGGAGCACTGTGATGACAAGTGTCATGGAACATTGTGATGACAGGGTTCATGGAGCATTGTGATGGGAGGGGCCTTGTAGCCTTTTGATGATAGGCGTCATGGGGTATTGTGATGAGAGTGGTCATAGAGCATTGTGATGAAAGGGATCATGGAGCAATGGGATTACAGGGGCCATGGAGCATTTTGAATGCATAGGCCATGGAGCAGTGTGATGACAGGGGTCATGGAGCATTGTGATGAATGTGGTCATAGTTCATTGTGATGATAAGTGTCCAGGAACATTGTGATGACATGGATCATGGAGCATTGTGATGACAAGGGCCATGGCGAATTGTGATGACAGGTGTCATGGGGCATTGTAATGACAGTGGTCATCTAGAATTGTGATGAAAGGTAACATGGATCACTGTGATAACAGGGGCCATGGAGCATTGTGATGACAAAGGCCATGGAGCATTTTGATGACAAGTGTCATGGAGCATTGTGATGAGACGGGCATGGAGCATTATGATGACAAGAGTTCTGGAGCATTGCGTTGACAAGGGAATGGAGAATTGTGATTACAGGGACCATGGAGGATAGTGCTGACATCTGTAATGGAACATTGTGCTGACAGGGGCCATGGAGCATTGTGATGACAGGTATAATGTGGCATTGTAATGACAGTGGTCATAGAGCATTGTGATGAAATGGATCATGGAGCAATGTGATTACAGGGACCATGTAGCATTGCGAATGCATAGGCTATGGAGCATTGTGATGACAGGAGTCAAGGAGCATTGTGATGTAAGTGCTCATGGATCATTGTGATGACAAGTGTCCTGGACCACAGTGATGACACGGGTCATGGAGCATTGTGATGGCAAGGGCCATGTCGAATTGTGATGACATGTGTCTTGGGGCATTGTGATGACAGTGGTCATCTAGAATTGTGATAAAAGGTATCATGGAGCACTGTGATGACAGGGGCCATGGAGTATTGTAATGACAAGGCCATGGAACATTGTGATGACAAGTATCATGGAGCTTTGTGATGACACGAGCATTCATCATTATGATGACAAGAGTTCTGGAGCATTGTGATGACAAGGGCATGGAGCATTGTGATTATAGGGTCATGGAGCATTGTGATGACAACTGTCATGGAACATTGTGATGACAGGGTTCATGGAGCATTGTGATTAAAGGGGCCATGGAGCATTTTGATGACAAGGGCAGGCGAACATTTTGATTACATTGGTAATGGAGCATTGTGATGACATGGGCAGGGAACATTGTGAAGACAGGTGTAACGGAACATTGTGATTACAGGGGACATGGAGCATTTTGATGACATGGGCAGGCAACATTGTGATGACAGGTGTCATGGAGCATTGTGATGACAATTGTCATGGAACGTTGTGCTGACAGGGAATATGCAGCATTGTGATGAGACGGTCATTGGAGCATTGTGATGACAGGCGTACTGGAGCCTTCTGAGGAAAGGTGTCATGGGTCATTGTGATTACAGCGATCATGGAACATTGTGATGACAGTGGTCATGGAGCATTGTAATGACAGGGGCCATGGAGCATTGTGATGACAGGGGTCCTGGGGCATTGTGATGACAGTGGTCATGGAGCATTGTGATGAAAGGTGTCATGGAGCACTGTGATGATAGGGGCCATGTATAATTGTGATGACAAAGGCCATGGAGCATTGTGATGACAGTTGTCATGGAGCATTGTTTTGAAAGGGGCATGGAGCATTGTGACGACAATGGTCATGGAGCATTGTGATGACTGGTATCATGGAGCATTGTTCTGAAAAAGGTCATGGGGCAGTGTAATGACAAGTATCATGGAGGATGTGATGAAAGGAGTCATGGAGCATTGTGATTAAATGGATCATGAGGCATTTTGATGACCAGAGTTATGGAACATTGTGATGACAGGGATAATGGAGCATTGTGATGACAAGCGCTATGGAGCATTGTGATGACTGGGGTCATGGAGCATTGTGATGAAAGGGGTCATGGATCACTACGATGACATGGGTAATGGAGCATTGTGATGATATGAGCATGGAGCATTGTGAGGACAGGGGCCAGGGAGCATAGAGATGACAAGGGCAGGGAACATTGTGATGACAGCAGTCATGGATCATTGTGATGATACCTGTCATGGAACATTGTGCTGACAGGGGCTATAGAGCATTGTGATGACAGGTGTAATGTGGCATTGTGATGACAGTGTTCATAGAGCATGGTGATGACAGGGGTCAAGGAGCATTGTGATGAAAGTGGTCATGGAGCACTGTGATGACACGGGCGTGGAGCATTATGATGACAAGAGTTCTGGAGCATTGTGATGACAAGGGTACGGAGCATTGTGATTACAGGGGACCAGGAGCATTGTGTTTACATGGGCAGTCAATATTGGGATGACAGGGGTCATGGAGCACTGTGATGACTAGTGTCCTGGAACATTGTTAATGACAGGGATCATGGAGTATTGTGATGAGAGGGGCCTTGGAGCATTATGATGATAGGCGTCATGGGGCATTGTGATGACAGCGGTCTTGGAGCATTGTGATGAAAGGGATCATGGAGCAATGTGATTACAGGAGCCATGGAGCATTGTGAATGCATAGGCCATGGAGCAATGAAATGACAGGGGTCAAGGAGCATTGTGATGTAAGTTGTCATGGAGCATTGTGATGACAAGTGTCCAAGAACATTGTGATGATATGGTTCATGGAGCATTGTGATGACAAGTGCCATGGCGAATTGTGATGTCAGGTGTCATGGGGCATTGTGACGACAGTGGTCATGTAGAATTGTAATGAATGGTATCATGGAGGACTCTGACGACAGGGGCCGTGGAGCACTGTGATGACAGTGGTCATCTAGAATTGTGATGAAATATACCAGGGAGCATTGTGATGACAGGGGTCATGGTTCACTGCAATTATAGGGGCCATGGAGCATTGTGAATACAAAGATCATGGAGCATTGAGATGACAGGGGTCATGGATCATTGTGATGACAAGGGTCCTGGAACCTTGTGATGACATGGTTCATGGAGCATTGTGATGACAAGGTTCTTCAAGCATTGTGATGACACGGGCATGGAGCATTATGATGACAAGAGTTCTGGAACATTGTGATGAAAAGTGTATGGAGCACTGTGATTACAGGGGCCCAGGAGCATTGTGATTACATGGGCAGTGAATATTGTGATGACAGGGGTTCATGGAGCACTGTGATGACAAGTGTCATGGAACATTGTGATGACAGGGTTCATGGAGCATTGTGATGAGAGGGGCCTTGGAGCATTATGATGATAGGCGTCATGGGGTGTTGTGATGAGAGTGGTCATAGAACATTGTGATGAAAGGGATCATGGAGCAATGTGATTACAGGGGCCATGGAGCATTTTGAATGCATAGGCCATGGAGCAGTGTGATGACAGGGGTCATGGAGCATTGTGATGAATGTGGTCATAGTTCATTGTGATGATAAGTGTCCAGGAACATTGTGATGACATGGATCATGGAGCATTGTGATGACAAGTGTCCTGGACCATTGTGATGACAGTGGTCATCTAGAATTGTGATAAAAGGTATCATGGAGCACTGTGATGACAGGCGCCATGGAGTATTGTAATGACAAGGCCATGGAACATTGTGATGACAAGTATCATGGAGCTTTGTGATGACACGAGCATTCATCATTATGATGACAAGAGTTCTGGAGCATTGTGATGACAAGGGCATGGAGCATTGTGATTTAAGCGTCATGGAGCATTGTGATGACAACTGTCATGGAATATTGTGATGACAGGGTTCATGGAGCATTGTGATTAAAGGGGCCATGGAGCATTTTGATGACAAGGGCAGGCAAACATTTTGATTACATTGGTAATGGAGCATTGTGATGACATGGGCAGGGAACATTGTGAAGACAGGTGTAACGGAACATTGTGATTACAGGGGACATGGAGCATTTTGATGACATGGGCAGGCAACATTGTGATGACAGGTGTCATGGAGCATTGGGATGACAATTTTCATGTAACGTTGTGCTGACAGGGATCATGGAGCATTGTGATGAGACGGTCATTGGAGCATTGTGATGACAGGCGTACTGGAGACTTCTGAGGAAAGGTGTCATGGGTCATTGTGATTACAGCGATCATGGAACATTGTGATGACAGTGGTCATGGAGCATTGTAATGACAGGGGCCATGGAGCATTGTGATGACAGGGGTCATGGGGCACTGTGATCACAGGGGCCATGTATAATTGTGATGACAAAGGCCATGGAGCATTGTGATGACAGTTGTCATGGAGCATTGTGTTGAAAGGGGCATGGAGCATTGTGACGACAATGGTCATGGAGCATTGTGATGACTGGTATCATGGAGCATTGTTCTGAAAAAGGTCATGGGGCAGAGTAATGACAAGTATCATGGAGGATGTGATGAAAGGAGTCATGGAGCATTGTGATTAAATGGATCATGAGGCATTTTGATGACAAGAGTCATGGAACATTGTGATGACAGGGCTAATGGAGCATTGTGATGACAAGGGCTATGGAGCATTGTGATGACTGGGGTCATGGAGCATTATGATGAAAGGGGTCATGGATCACTACGATGACATGGGTAATGGAGCATTGTGATGATATGAGCATGGAGCATTGTGAGGACAGGGTCCAGGGAGCATTGAGATGACAAGGGCAGGGAACATTGTGATGACAGCAGTCATGGATCATTGTGATGATACCTGTCATGGAACATTGTGCTGACAGGGGCTATAGAGCATTGTGATGACAGGTGTCATGTGGCATTGTGATGACAGTGGTCATAGAGCATTGTAATGACAGGGGTCAAGGAGCATTGTGATGAAAGTGGTCATGGAGCACTGTGATGACACGGGCATGGAGAATTATGATGACAAGAGTTCTGCAGCATTGTGATGACAAGGGTATGGAGCATTGTGATTACAGGGGACCAGGAGCATTGTGATTACATGGGCAGTGAATATTGTGATGACAGGGATCATGGAGCACTGTGATGACTAGTGTCATGGAACACTGTGATGACACGGATCATGGAGCATTGTGATAAGAGGGGCCTTGGAGCATTATGATGATAGGCATCATGGGGCATTGTGATGACAGCGGTCTTGGAGCATTGTGATGAAAGGGATCATGGAGCAATGTGATTACAGGAGCCATGGAGCATTGTGAATGCATAGGCCATGGAGCAATGAAATGACAGGGGTCAAGGAGCATTGTGATGTAAGTTGTCATGGAGCATTGTGATGACAAGTGTCCATGAACATTGTGATGACATGGTTCATGGAGCATTGTGATGACAAGTGCCATGGCGAATTGTGATGACAGATGTCATGGGGCATTGTGATGACAGTGGTCATGTAGAATTGTAATGAATGGTATGATGGAGGAGTCTGACAACAGGGGCCGTGGAGCACTGTGATGACAGTGGTCATCTAGAATTGTGATGAAATATACCAGGGAGCATTGTGATGACAGGGGTCATGGTTCACCGCAATTATAGGGGCCATGGAGCATTGTGAATACAAAGATCATGGAGCATTGAGATGACAGGGGTCATGGATCATTGTGATGACAAGGGTCCTGGAACCTTGTGATGACACGGTTCATGGAGCATTGTGATGACAAGGTTCTTCAAGCATTGTGAGGACACGGGCATGGAGCATTATGATGACAAGAGTTCTGGAGCATTGTGATGAAAAGGGTATGGAGCACTGTGATTACAGGGGCCCAGGAGCATTGTGATTACATGGGCAGTGAATACTGTGATGACAGGGGTTCATGGAGCACTGTGATGACAAGTGTCATGGAACATTGTGATGACAGGGTTCACGGAGCATTGTGATGAGTGGGGCCTTGGAGCATTATGATGATAGGCGTCATGGGGTATTGTGATGAGAGTGGTCATAGAACATTGTGATGAAAGGGATCATGGAGCAATGTGATTACAGGGGCCATGGAGCATTTTGAATGCATAGGCCATGGAGCAGTGTGATGACAGGGGTCATGGAGCATTGTGATGAATGTGGTCATAGTTCATTGTGATGATAAGTGTCCAGGAACATTGTGATGACATGGATCATGGAGCATTGTGATGACAAGGGCCATGGCGAATTTTGATGACAGGTGTCCTGGGGCATTGTGATGACAGTGGTCATCTAGAATTGTGATGAAAGGTAACATGGAGCACTGTGATAACAGGGGCCATGGAGCATTGTGATGACAAAGGCCATGGAGCATTTTGATGACAAGTGTCATGGAGCATTGTGATGAGACGGGCATGGAGCATTATGATGCCAAGAGTTCTGGAGCATTGTGGTGACAAGGGCATGGAGCATTGTGATGACAAGGGCCATGGCCAATTCTGATGACAGGTGTCATCGGGCATTGTGATGACAGAAGTTATCTAGCATTGTGATGACAGGTACCATGGATCACTGTGATAACAGGGGCCATGGAGCATTGTGATGATAAAGGCCATGGAGCATTTTAATGAAAAGTGTCATGGAGAATTGTGATGAGACGGGCATGGAGCATTATGATGACAAGAGTTCTGGAGCATTGCGTTGACAAGGGAATGGAGCATTGTGATTACAGGGACCATGGAGGATAGTGATGACATCTGTCATGGAACATTGTGCTGACAGGGGCCATGGAGCATTGTGATGACAGGTATAATGTGGCATTGTAATGACAGTGGTCATAGAGCATTGTGATGAAATGGATCATGGAGCAATGTGATTACAGGGACCATGTAGCATTGCGAATGCATAGGCTATGGAGCATTGTGATGACAGGAGTCAAGGAGCATTGTGATGTAAGTGGTCACGGATCATTGTGATGACAAGTGTCCTGGACCATTGTGATGACAGTGGTCATCTAGAATTGTGATAAAAGGTATCATGGAGCACTGTGATGACAAGGGCCATGGAGTATTGTAATGACAAGGCCATGGAACATTGTGATGACAAGTATCATGGAGCTTTGTGATGACACGAGCATTCATCATTATGATGACAAGAGTTCTGGAGCATTGTGATGACAAGGGCATGGAGCATTGTGATTACAGGGTCATGGAGCATTGTGATGACAACTGTCATGGAACATTGTGATGACAGGGTTCATGGAGCATTGTGATTAAAGGGGCCATGGAGCATTTTGATGACAAGGGCAGGCGAACATTTTGATTACATTGGTAATGGAGCATTGTGATGACATGGGTAGGGAACATTGTGAAGACAGGTGTAGTGGAACATTGTGATTACAGGGGACATGGAGCATTTTGATGACATGGGCAGGCAACATTGTGATGACAGGTGTCATGGAGCATTGTGATGACAATTGTCATGGAACGTTGTGCTGACAGGGATCATGCAGCATTGTGATGAGACGGTCATTGGAGCATTGTGATGACAGGCGTACTGGAGCCTTCTGAGGAAAGGTGTCATGGGTCATTGTGATTACAGCGATCATGGAACATTGTGATGACAGTGGTCATGGAGCATTGTAATGACAGGGGCCATGGAGCATTGTGAAGACAGGGGTCATGGGGCATTGTGATGACAGTGGTCATGGAGCATTGTGATGAAAGGGGTCATGGAGCACTGTGATCACAGGGGCCATGTATAATTGTGATGACAAAAGCCATGGAGAATTGTGATGACAGTTGTCATGGAGCATTGTGTTGAAAGGGGCATGGAGCATTGTGACAACAATGGTCATGGAGCATTGTGATGACTGGTATCATGGAGCATTGTTCTGAAAAAGGTCATGGGGCAGTGTAATGGCAAGTATCATGGAGGATGTGATGAAAGGAGTCATGGAGCATTGTGATTAAATGGATCATGAGGCATTTTGTTGACAGGAATCATGGAACATTGTGATGACAGGGCTAATGGAGCATTGTGATGACAAGGGCTATGGAGCCTTGTGATGACTGGGGTCTTGGGGCATGGTGATGACAGTGGTCATGGAGCATTGTGATGACAAAGACCACGGAGCATTGTGATGACAGGTGTCATGCAGCACTGTGATGAATGTGGTCATGGATCACTATGATGACATGGGTAATGGAGCATTGTGATGATACGGGCATGGAGCATTGTGATGACTGGGGTCATGGAGCATTGTGTTGAAAGGGGCATGGAGCATTGGGACGACAATGGTCATGGAGCATTGTGAAGACTGGTATCATGGAGCATTGTTCTGAAAAAGGTCATGGGGCAGTGTAATGACAAGTATCATGGAGGATGTGATGAAAGGAGTCATGGAGCATTGTGATTAAATGGATCATGAGGCATTTTGATGACAAGAGTCATGGAATATTGTGATGACAGGGCTAATGGAGCATTGTGATGACAAGGGCTATGGAGCATTGTGATGACTGGGGTCATGGAGCATTGTGATGAAAGGGGTCATGGATCACTACGATGACATGGGTAATGGAGCATTGTGATGATATGAGCATTGAGCATTGTGAGGACAGGGGCCATAGAGCATTGAGTTGACAAGGGCAGGGAACATTGTGATGACAGCAGTCATGGATCATTGTGATGATACCTGTCATGGAACATTGTGCTGACAGGGGCTATAGAGCATTGTGATGACAGGTGTCATGTGGCATTGTGATGACAGTGGTCATAGATCATTGTGATGACAGGGGTCAAGGAGCATTGTGATGAAATTGGTCATGGGGCACTCTGATGACACGGGCATGGAGAATTATGATGACAAGGGTTCTGGAGCATTGTGATGACAAGGGTATGGAGAATTGTGATTACAGGGGACCAGGAGCATTGTGATTACATGGGCAGTGAATATTGTGATGACAGGGGTCATGGAGCGCTGTGATGAGTAGTGTCATGGAACATTGTGAGGACAGGGATCATGGAGCATTGTGATAAGAGGGGCCTTGGAGCATTATGATGATAGGCATCATGGGGCATTGTGATGACAGCGGTCTTGGAGCATTGTGATGAAAGGGATCATGGAGCAATGTGATTACAGGAGCCATGGAGCATTGTGAATGCATAGGCCATGGACCAATGAAATGACAGGGGTCAAGGAGCATTGTGATGTAAGTTGTCATGGAGCATTGTGATGACAAGTGTCCATGAACATTGTTATGACATGGTTCCTGGAGCATTGTGATGACAAGTGCCATGGCGAATTGTGATGACAGGTGTCATGGGGCATTGTGATGACAGTGGTCATGTAGAATTGTAATGAAAGGTATCATGGAGGACTCTGACACAAGGGGCCGTGGAGCACTGTGATGACAGTGGTCATCTAGAATTGTGATGAAATATACCAGGGAGCATTGTGATGACAGGGGTCATGGATCATTGTGGTGACAAGGGCCATGGCGAATTTTGATGACAGGTGTCATGGGGCATTGTGATGACAGTGGTCATCTAGAATTGTGATGAAAGGTAACATGGAGCACTGTGATAACAGGGGCCATGGAGCATTGTGATGACAAAGGCCATGGAGCATTTTGATGACAAGTGTCATGGAGCATTGTGATGAGACGGGCATGGAGCATTATGATGCCAAGAGTTCTGGAGCATTGTGGTGACAAGGGCATGGAGCATTGTGATGACAAGGGCCATGGCCAATTCTGATGACAGGTGTCATCGGGCATTGTGATGACAGAGGTTATCTAGCATTGTGATGACAGGTACCATGGATCACTGTGATAACAGGGGCCATGGAGCATTGTGATGATAAAGGCCATGGAGCATTTTAATGAAAAGTGTCATGGAGAATTGTGATGAGACGGGCATGGAGCATTATGATGACAAGAGTTCTGGAGCATTGCGTTGACAAGGGAATGGAGCATTGTGATTACAGGGACCATGGAGGATAGTGATGACATCTGTCATGGAACATTGTGCTGACAGGGGCCATGGAGCATTGTGATGACAGGTATAATGTGGCATTGTAATGACAGTGGTCATAGAGCATTGTGATGAAATGGATCATGGAGCAATGTGAATACAGGGACCATGTAGCATTGCGAATGCATAGGCTATGGAGCGTTGTGATGACAGGAGTCAAGGAGCATTGTGATGTAAGTGGTCATGGATCATTATGATGACAAGTGTCCTGGACCATTGTGATGACAGTGGTCATCTAGAATTGTGATAAAAGGTATCATGGAGCACTGTGATGACATGGCTCATGGAGAATTGTAATGACAAGGCCATGGAACATTGTGATGACAAGTATCATGGAGCTTTGTGATGACACGAGCATTCATCATTATGATGACAAGAGTTCTGGAGCATTGTGATGACAAGGGCATGGAGCATTGTGATTAAAGGGTCATGGAGCATTGTGATGACAACTGTCATGGAATATTGTGATGACAGGGTTCATGGAGCATTGTGATTAAAGGGGCCATGGAGCATTTTGATGACAAGGGCAGGCGAACATTTTGATTACATTGGTAATGGAGCATTGTGATGACATGGGCAGGGAACATTGTGAAGACAGGTGTAACGGAACATTGTGATTACAGGGGACATGGAGCATTTTGATGACATGGGCAGGCAACATTGTGATGACAGGTGTCATGGAGCATTGGGATGACAATTTTCATGTAACGTTGTGCTGACAGGGATCATGGAGCATTGTGATGAGACGGTCATTGGAGCATTGTGATGACAGGCGTACTGGAGCCTTCTGAGGAAAGGTGTCATGGGTCATTGTGATTACAGCGATCATGGAACATTGTGATGACAGTGGTCATGGAGCATTGTAATGACAGGGGCCATGGAGCATTGTGATGACAGGGGTCATGGGGCACTGTGATCACAGGGGCCATGTATAATTGTGATGACAAAGGCCATGGAGCATTGTGATGACAGTTGTCATGGAGCATTGTGTTGAAAGGGGCATGGAGCATTGTGACGACAATGGTCATGGAGCATTGTGATGACTGGTATCATGGAGCATTGTTCTGAAAAAGGTCATGGGGCAGAGTAATGACAAGTATCATGGAGGATGTGATGAAAGGAGTCATGGAGCATTGTGATTAAATGGATCATGAGGCATTTTGATGACAAGAGTCATGGAACATTGTGATGACAAGGCTAATGGAGCATTGTGATGACAAGGGCTATGGAGCATTGTGATGACTGGGGTCATGGAGCATTATGATGAAAGGGGTCATGGATCACTACGATGACATGGGTAATGGAGCATTGTGATGATATGAGCATGGAGCATTGTGAGGACAGGGTCCAGGGAGCATTGAGATGACAAGGGCAGGGAACATTGTGATGACAGCAGTCATGGATCATTGTGATGATACCTGTCATGGAACATTGTGCTGACAGGGGCTATAGAGCATTGTGATGACAGGTGTCATGTGGCATTGTGATGACAGTGGTCATAGAGCATTGTAATGACAGGGGTCAAGGAGCATTGTGATGAAAGTGGTCATGGAGCACTGTGATGACACGGGCATGGAGAATTATGATGACAAGAGTTCTGCAGCATTGTGATGACAAGGGTATGGAGCATTGTGATTACAGGGGACCAGGAGCATTGTGATTACATGGGCAGTGAATATTGTGATGACAGGGATCATGGAGCACTGTGATGACTAGTGTCATGGAACACTGTGATGACACGGATCATGGAGCATTGTGATAAGAGGGGCCTTGGAGCATTATGATGATAGGCATCATGGGGCATTGTGATGACAGCGGTCTTGGAGCATTGTGATGAAAGGGATCATGGAGCAATGTGATTACAGGAGCCATGGAGCATTGTGAATGCATAGGCCATGGAGCAATGAAATGACAGGGGTCAAGGAGCATTGTGATGTAAGTTGTCATGGAGCATTGTGATGACAAGTGTCCATGAACATTGTGATGACATGGTTCATGGAGCATTGTGATGACAAGTGCCATGGCGAATTGTGATGACAGATGTCATGGGGCATTGTGATGACAGTGGTCATGTAGAATTGTAATGAATGGTATCATGGAGGAGTCTGACAACAGGGGCCGTGGAGCACTGTGATGACAGTGGTCATCTAGAATTGTGATGAAATATACCAGGGAGCATTGTGATGACAGGGGTCATGGTTCACCGCAATTATAGGGGCCATGGAGCATTGTGAATACAAAGATCATGGAGCATTGAGATGACAGGGGTCATGGATCATTGTGATGACAAGGGTCCTGGAACCTTGTGATGACACGGTTCATGGAGCATTGTGATGACAAGGTTCTTCAAGCATTGTGAGGACACGGGCATGGAGCATTATGATGACAAGAGTTCTGGAGCATTGTGATGAAAAGGGTATGGAGCACTGTGATTACAGGGGCCCAGGAGCATTGTGATTACATGGGCAGTGAATATTGTGATGACAGGGGTTCATGGAGCACTGTGATGACAAGTGTCATGGAACATTGTGATGACAGGGTTCACGGAGCATTGTGATGAGTGGGGCCTTGGAGCATTATGATGATAGGCGTCATGGGGTATTGTGATGAGAGTGGTCATAGAACATTGTGATGAAAGGGATCATGGAGCAATGTGATTACAGGGGCCATGGAGCATTTTGAATGCATAGGCCATGGAGCATTGTGATGACAGGGGTCATGGAGCATTGTGATGAATGTGGTCATAGTTCATTGTGATGATAAGTGTCCAGGAACATTGTGATGACATGGATCATGGAGCATTGTGATGACAAGGGCCATGGCGAATTTTGATGACAGGTGTCCTGGGGCATTGTGATGACAGTGGTCATCTAGAATTGTGATGAAAGGTAACATGGAGCACTGTGATAACAGGGGCCATGGAGCATTGTGATGACAAAGGCCATGGAGCATTTTGATGACAAGTGTCATGGAGCATTGTGATGAGACGGGCATGGAGCATTATGATGCCAAGAGTTCTGGAGCATTGTGGTGACAAGGGCATGGAGCATTGTGATGACAAGGGCCATGGCCAATTCTGATGACAGGTGTCATCGGGCATTGTGATGACAGAGGTTATCTAGCATTGTGATGACAGGTACCATGGATCACTGTGATAACAGGGGCCATGGAGCATTGTGATGATAAAGGCCATGGAGCATTTTAATGAAAAGTGTCATGGAGAATTGTGATGAGACGGGCATGGAGCATTATGATGACAAGAGTTCTGGAGCATTGCGTTGACAAGGGAATGGAGCATTGTGATTACAGGGACCATGGAGGATAGTGATGACATCTGTCATGGAACATTGTGCTGACAGGGGCCATGGAGCATTGTGATGACAGGTATAATGTGGCATTGTAATGACAGTGGTCATAGAGCATTGTGATGAAATGGATCATGGAGCAATGTGAATACAGGGACCATGTAGCATTGCGAATGCATAGGCTATGGAGCATTGTGATGACAGGAGTCAAGGAGCATTGTGATGTAAGTGGTCATGGATCATTGTGATGACAAGTGTCCTGGACCATTGTGATGACAGTGGTCATCTAGAATTGTGATAAAAGGTATCATGGAGCACTGTGATGACAAGGGCCATGGAGTATTGTAATGACAAGGCCATGGAACATTGTGATGACAAGTATCATGGAGCTTTGTGATGACACGAGCATTCATCATTATGATGACAAGAGTTCTGGAGCATTGTGATGACAAGGGCATGGAGCATTGTGATTACAGGGTCATGGAGCATTGTGATGACAACTGTCATGGAACATTGTGATGACAGGGTTCATGGAGCATTGTGATTAAAGGGGCCATGGAGCATTTTGATGACAAGGGCAGGCGAACATTTTGATTACATTGGTAATGGAGCATTGTGATGACATGGGTAGGGAACATTGTGAAGACAGGTGTAGTGGAACATTGTGATTACAGGGGACATGGAGCATTTTGATGACATGGGCAGGCAACATTGTGATGACAGGTGTCATGGAGCATTGTGATGACAATTGTCATGGAACGTTGTGCTGACAGGGATCATGCAGCATTGTGATGAGACGGTCATTGGAGCATTGTGATGACAGGCGTACTGGAGCCTTCTGAGGAAAGGTGTCATGGGTCATTGTGATTACAGCGATCATGGAACATTGTGATGACAGTGGTCATGGAGCATTGTAATGACAGGAGCCATGGAGCATTGTGATGACAGGGGTCATGGGGCATTGTGATGACAGTGGTCATGGAGCATTGTGATGAAAGGGGTCATGGAGCACTGTGATCACAGGGGCCATGTATAATTGTGATGACAAAAGCCATGGAGAATTGTGATGACAGTTGTCATGGAGCATTGTGTTGAAAGGGGCATGGAGCATTGTGACAACAATGGTCATGGAGCATTGTGATGACTGGTATCATGGAGCATTGTTCTGAAAAAGGTCATGGGGCAGTGTAATGGCAAGTATCATGGAGGATGTGATGAAAGGAGTCATGGAGCATTGTGATTAAATGGATCATGAGGCATTTTGTTGACAGGAATCATGGAACATTGTGATGACAGGGCTAATGGAGCATTGTGATGACAAGGGCTATGGAGCCTTGTGATGACTGGGGTCTTGGGGCATGGTGATGACAGTGGTCATGGAGCATTGTGATGACAAAGACCACGGAGCATTGTGATGACAGGTGTCATGCAGCACTGTGATGAATGTGGTCATGGATCACTATGATGACATGGGTAATGGAGCATTGTGATGATACGGGCATGGAGCATTGTGATGACTGGGGTCATGGAGCATTGTGTTGAAAGGGGCATGGAGCATTGGGACGACAATGGTCATGGAGCATTGTGAAGACTGGTATCATGGAGCATTGTTCTGAAAAAGGTCATGGGGCAGTGTAATGACAAGTATCATGGAGGATGTGATGAAAGGAGTCATGGAGCATTGTGATTAAATGGATCATGAGGCATTTTGATGACAAGAGTCATGGAATATTGTGATGACAGGGCTAATGGAGCATTGTGATGACAAGGGCTATGGAGCATTGTGATGACTGGGGTCATGGAGCATTGTGATGAAAGGGGTCATGGATCACTACGATGACATGGGTAATGGAGCATTGTGATGATATGAGCATTGAGCATTGTGAGGACAGGGGCCATAGAGCATTGAGTTGACAAGGGCAGGGAACATTGTGATGACAGCAGTCATGGATCATTGTGATGATACCTGTCATGGAACATTGTGCTGACAGGGGCTATAGAGCATTGTGATGACAGGTGTCATGTGGCATTGTGATGACAGTGGTCATAGATCATTGTGATGACAGGGGTCAAGGAGCATTGTGATGAAATTGGTCATGGGGCACTCTGATGACACGGGCATGGAGAATTATGATGACAAGGGTTCTGGAGCATTGTGATGACAAGGGTATGGAGAATTGTGATTACAGGGGACCAGGAGCATTGTGATTACATGGGCAGTGAATATTGTGATGACAGGGGTCATGGAGCGCTGTGATGAGTAGTGTCATGGAACATTGTGAGGACAGGGATCATGGAGCATTGTGATAAGAGGGGCCTTGGAGCATTATGATGATAGGCATCATGGGGCATTGTGATGACAGCGGTCTTGGAGCATTGTGATGAAAGGGATCATGGAGCAATGTGATTACAGGAGCCATGGAGCATTGTGAATGCATAGGCCATGGACCAATGAAATGACAGGGGTCAAGGAGCATTGTGATGTAAGTTGTCATGGAGCATTGTGATGACAAGTGTCCATGAACATTGTTATGACATGGTTCCTGGAGCATTGTGATGACAAGTGCCATGGCGAATTGTGATGACAGGTGTCATGGGGCATTGTGATGACAGTGGTCATGTAGAATTGTAATGAAAGGTATCATGGAGGACTCTGACACAAGGGGCCGTGGAGCACTGTGATGACAGTGGTCATCTAGAATTGTGATGAAATATACCAGGGAGCATTGTGATGACAGGGGTCATGGATCATTGTGGTGACAAGGGCCATGGCGAATTTTGATGACAGGTGTCATGGGGCATTGTGATGACAGTGGTCATCTAGAATTGTGATGAAAGGTAACATGGAGCACTGTGATAACAGGGGCCATGGAGCATTGTGATGACAAAGGCCATGGAGCATTGTGATGACAAGTGTCATGGAGCATTGTGATGAGACGGGCATGGAGCATTATGATGCCAAGAGTTCTGGAGCATTGTGGTGACAAGGGCATGGAGCATTGTGATGACAAGGGCCATGGCCAATTCTGATGACAGGTGTCATCGGGCATTGTGATGACAGAGGTTATCTAGCATTGTGATGACAGGTACCATGGATCACTGTGATAACAGGGGCCATGGAGCATTGTGATGATAAAGGCCATGGAGCATTTTAATGAAAAGTGTCATGGAGAATTGTGATGAGACGGGCATGGAGCATTATGATGACAAGAGTTCTGGAGCATTGCGTTGACAAGGGAATGGAGCATTGTGATTACAGGGACCATGGAGGATAGTGATGACATCTGTCATGGAACATTGTGCTGACAGGGGCCATGGAGCATTGTGATGACAGGTATAATGTGGCATTGTAATGACAGTGGTCATAGAGCATTGTGATGAAATGGATCATGGAGCAATGTGAATACAGGGACCATGTAGCATTGCGAATGCATAGGCTATGGAGCGTTGTGATGACAGGAGTCAAGGAGCATTGTGATGTAAGTGGTCATGGATCATTATGATGACAAGTGTCCTGGACCATTGTGATGACAGTGGTCATCTAGAATTGTGATAAAAGGTATCATGGAGCACTGTGATGACATGGCTCATGGAGAATTGTAATGACAAGGCCATGGAACATTGTGATGACAAGTATCATGGAGCTTTGTGATGACACGAGCATTCATCATTATGATGACAAGAGTTCTGGAGCATTGTGATGACAAGGGCATGGAGCATTGTGATTAAAGGGTCATGGAGCATTGTGATGACAACTGTCATGGAATATTGTGATGACAGGGTTCATGGA
The DNA here is from genome assembly GCF_028023285.1 of Balaenoptera ricei. Lineage (NCBI taxonomy): Eukaryota > Metazoa > Chordata > Mammalia > Artiodactyla > Balaenopteridae > Balaenoptera > Balaenoptera ricei. The sequence goes on along the minus strand of NW_026777888.1, from coordinate 15,220 downwards.
GCATTGTGATTAAAGGGGCCATGGAGCATTTTGATGACAAGGGCAGGCGAACATTTTGATTACATTGGTAATGGAGCATTGTGATGACATGGGCAGGGAACATTGTGAAGACAGGTGTAACGGAACATTGTGATTACAGGGGACATGGAGCATTTTGATGACATGGGCAGGCAACATTGTGATGACAGGTGTCATGGAGCATTGGGATGACAATTTTCATGTAACGTTGTGCTGACAGGGATCATGGAGCATTGTGATGAGACGGTCATTGGAGCATTGTGATGACAGGCGTACTGGAGACTTCTGAGGAAAGGTGTCATGGGTCATTGTGATTACAGCGATCATGGAACATTGTGATGACAGTGGTCATGGAGCATTGTAATGACAGGGGCCATGGAGCATTGTGATGACAGGGGTCATGGGGCACTGTGATCACAGGGGCCATGTATAATTGTGATGACAAAGGCCATGGAGCATTGTGATGACAGTTGTCATGGAGCATTGTGTTGAAAGGGGCATGGAGCATTGTGACGACAATGGTCATGGAGCATTGTGATGACTGGTATCATGGAGCATTGTTCTGAAAAAGGTCATGGGGCAGAGTAATGACAAGTATCATGGAGGATGTGATGAAAGGAGTCATGGAGCATTGTGATTAAATGGATCATGAGGCATTTTGATGACAAGAGTCATGGAACATTGTGATGACAAGGCTAATGGAGCATTGTGATGACAAGGGCTATGGAGCATTGTGATGACTGGGGTCATGGAGCATTATGATGAAAGGGGTCATGGATCACTACGATGACATGGGTAATGGAGCATTGTGATGATATGAGCATGGAGCATTGTGAGGACAGGGTCCAGGGAGCATTGAGATGACAAGGGCAGGGAACATTGTGATGACAGCAGTCATGGATCATTGTGATGATACCTGTCATGGAACATTGTGCTGACAGGGGCTATAGAGCATTGTGATGACAGGTGTCATGTGGCATTGTGATGACAGTGGTCATAGAGCATTGTAATGACAGGGGTCAAGGAGCATTGTGATGAAAGTGGTCATGGAGCACTGTGATGACACGGGCATGGAGAATTATGATGACAAGAGTTCTGCAGCATTGTGATGACAAGGGTATGGAGCATTGTGATTACAGGGGACCAGGAGCATTGTGATTACATGGGCAGTGAATATTGTGATGACAGGGATCATGGAGCACTGTGATGACTAGTGTCATGGAACACTGTGATGACACGGATCATGGAGCATTGTGATAAGAGGGGCCTTGGAGCATTATGATGATAGGCATCATGGGGCATTGTGATGACAGCGGTCTTGGAGCATTGTGATGAAAGGGATCATGGAGCAATGTGATTACAGGAGCCATGGAGCATTGTGAATGCATAGGCCATGGAGCAATGAAATGACAGGGGTCAAGGAGCATTGTGATGTAAGTTGTCATGGAGCATTGTGATGACAAGTGTCCATGAACATTGTGATGACATGGTTCATGGAGCATTGTGATGACAAGTGCCATGGCGAATTGTGATGACAGATGTCATGGGGCATTGTGATGACAGTGGTCATGTAGAATTGTAATGAATGGTATCATGGAGGAGTCTGACAACAGGGGCCGTGGAGCACTGTGATGACAGTGGTCATCTAGAATTGTGATGAAATATACCAGGGAGCATTGTGATGACAGGGGTCATGGTTCACCGCAATTATAGGGGCCATGGAGCATTGTGAATACAAAGATCATGGAGCATTGAGATGACAGGGGTCATGGATCATTGTGATGACAAGGGTCCTGGAACCTTGTGATGACACGGTTCATGGAGCATTGTGATGACAAGGTTCTTCAAGCATTGTGAGGACACGGGCATGGAGCATTATGATGACAAGAGTTCTGGAGCATTGTGATGAAAAGGGTATGGAGCACTGTGATTACAGGGGCCCAGGAGCATTGTGATTACATGGGCAGTGAATATTGTGATGACAGGGGTTCATGGAGCACTGTGATGACAAGTGTCATGGAACATTGTGATGACAGGGTTCACGGAGCATTGTGATGAGTGGGGCCTTGGAGCATTATGATGATAGGCGTCATGGGGTATTGTGATGAGAGTGGTCATAGAACATTGTGATGAAAGGGATCATGGAGCAATGTGATTACAGGGGCCATGGAGCATTTTGAATGCATAGGCCATGGAGCATTGTGATGACAGGGGTCATGGAGCATTGTGATGAATGTGGTCATAGTTCATTGTGATGATAAGTGTCCAGGAACATTGTGATGACATGGATCATGGAGCATTGTGATGACAAGGGCCATGGCGAATTTTGATGACAGGTGTCCTGGGGCATTGTGATGACAGTGGTCATCTAGAATTGTGATGAAAGGTAACATGGAGCACTGTGATAACAGGGGCCATGGAGCATTGTGATGACAAAGGCCATGGAGCATTTTGATGACAAGTGTCATGGAGCATTGTGATGAGACGGGCATGGAGCATTATGATGCCAAGAGTTCTGGAGCATTGTGGTGACAAGGGCATGGAGCATTGTGATGACAAGGGCCATGGCCAATTCTGATGACAGGTGTCATCGGGCATTGTGATGACAGAGGTTATCTAGCATTGTGATGACAGGTACCATGGATCACTGTGATAACAGGGGCCATGGAGCATTGTGATGATAAAGGCCATGGAGCATTTTAATGAAAAGTGTCATGGAGAATTGTGATGAGACGGGCATGGAGCATTATGATGACAAGAGTTCTGGAGCATTGCGTTGACAAGGGAATGGAGCATTGTGATTACAGGGACCATGGAGGATAGTGATGACATCTGTCATGGAACATTGTGCTGACAGGGGCCATGGAGCATTGTGATGACAGGTATAATGTGGCATTGTAATGACAGTGGTCATAGAGCATTGTGATGAAATGGATCATGGAGCAATGTGAATACAGGGACCATGTAGCATTGCGAATGCATAGGCTATGGAGCATTGTGATGACAGGAGTCAAGGAGCATTGTGATGTAAGTGGTCATGGATCATTGTGATGACAAGTGTCCTGGACCATTGTGATGACAGTGGTCATCTAGAATTGTGATAAAAGGTATCATGGAGCACTGTGATGACAAGGGCCATGGAGTATTGTAATGACAAGGCCATGGAACATTGTGATGACAAGTATCATGGAGCTTTGTGATGACACGAGCATTCATCATTATGATGACAAGAGTTCTGGAGCATTGTGATGACAAGGGCATGGAGCATTGTGATTACAGGGTCATGGAGCATTGTGATGACAACTGTCATGGAACATTGTGATGACAGGGTTCATGGAGCATTGTGATTAAAGGGGCCATGGAGCATTTTGATGACAAGGGCAGGCGAACATTTTGATTACATTGGTAATGGAGCATTGTGATGACATGGGTAGGGAACATTGTGAAGACAGGTGTAGTGGAACATTGTGATTACAGGGGACATGGAGCATTTTGATGACATGGGCAGGCAACATTGTGATGACAGGTGTCATGGAGCATTGTGATGACAATTGTCATGGAACGTTGTGCTGACAGGGATCATGCAGCATTGTGATGAGACGGTCATTGGAGCATTGTGATGACAGGCGTACTGGAGCCTTCTGAGGAAAGGTGTCATGGGTCATTGTGATTACAGCGATCATGGAACATTGTGATGACAGTGGTCATGGAGCATTGTAATGACAGGAGCCATGGAGCATTGTGATGACAGGGGTCATGGGGCATTGTGATGACAGTGGTCATGGAGCATTGTGATGAAAGGGGTCATGGAGCACTGTGATCACAGGGGCCATGTATAATTGTGATGACAAAAGCCATGGAGAATTGTGATGACAGTTGTCATGGAGCATTGTGTTGAAAGGGGCATGGAGCATTGTGACAACAATGGTCATGGAGCATTGTGATGACTGGTATCATGGAGCATTGTTCTGAAAAAGGTCATGGGGCAGTGTAATGGCAAGTATCATGGAGGATGTGATGAAAGGAGTCATGGAGCATTGTGATTAAATGGATCATGAGGCATTTTGTTGACAGGAATCATGGAACATTGTGATGACAGGGCTAATGGAGCATTGTGATGACAAGGGCTATGGAGCCTTGTGATGACTGGGGTCTTGGGGCATGGTGATGACAGTGGTCATGGAGCATTGTGATGACAAAGACCACGGAGCATTGTGATGACAGGTGTCATGCAGCACTGTGATGAATGTGGTCATGGATCACTATGATGACATGGGTAATGGAGCATTGTGATGATACGGGCATGGAGCATTGTGATGACTGGGGTCATGGAGCATTGTGTTGAAAGGGGCATGGAGCATTGGGACGACAATGGTCATGGAGCATTGTGAAGACTGGTATCATGGAGCATTGTTCTGAAAAAGGTCATGGGGCAGTGTAATGACAAGTATCATGGAGGATGTGATGAAAGGAGTCATGGAGCATTGTGATTAAATGGATCATGAGGCATTTTGATGACAAGAGTCATGGAATATTGTGATGACAGGGCTAATGGAGCATTGTGATGACAAGGGCTATGGAGCATTGTGATGACTGGGGTCATGGAGCATTGTGATGAAAGGGGTCATGGATCACTACGATGACATGGGTAATGGAGCATTGTGATGATATGAGCATTGAGCATTGTGAGGACAGGGGCCATAGAGCATTGAGTTGACAAGGGCAGGGAACATTGTGATGACAGCAGTCATGGATCATTGTGATGATACCTGTCATGGAACATTGTGCTGACAGGGGCTATAGAGCATTGTGATGACAGGTGTCATGTGGCATTGTGATGACAGTGGTCATAGATCATTGTGATGACAGGGGTCAAGGAGCATTGTGATGAAATTGGTCATGGGGCACTCTGATGACACGGGCATGGAGAATTATGATGACAAGGGTTCTGGAGCATTGTGATGACAAGGGTATGGAGAATTGTGATTACAGGGGACCAGGAGCATTGTGATTACATGGGCAGTGAATATTGTGATGACAGGGGTCATGGAGCGCTGTGATGAGTAGTGTCATGGAACATTGTGAGGACAGGGATCATGGAGCATTGTGATAAGAGGGGCCTTGGAGCATTATGATGATAGGCATCATGGGGCATTGTGATGACAGCGGTCTTGGAGCATTGTGATGAAAGGGATCATGGAGCAATGTGATTACAGGAGCCATGGAGCATTGTGAATGCATAGGCCATGGACCAATGAAATGACAGGGGTCAAGGAGCATTGTGATGTAAGTTGTCATGGAGCATTGTGATGACAAGTGTCCATGAACATTGTTATGACATGGTTCCTGGAGCATTGTGATGACAAGTGCCATGGCGAATTGTGATGACAGGTGTCATGGGGCATTGTGATGACAGTGGTCATGTAGAATTGTAATGAAAGGTATCATGGAGGACTCTGACACAAGGGGCCGTGGAGCACTGTGATGACAGTGGTCATCTAGAATTGTGATGAAATATACCAGGGAGCATTGTGATGACAGGGGTCATGGATCATTGTGGTGACAAGGGCCATGGCGAATTTTGATGACAGGTGTCATGGGGCATTGTGATGACAGTGGTCATCTAGAATTGTGATGAAAGGTAACATGGAGCACTGTGATAACAGGGGCCATGGAGCATTGTGATGACAAAGGCCATGGAGCATTGTGATGACAAGTGTCATGGAGCATTGTGATGAGACGGGCATGGAGCATTATGATGCCAAGAGTTCTGGAGCATTGTGGTGACAAGGGCATGGAGCATTGTGATGACAAGGGCCATGGCCAATTCTGATGACAGGTGTCATCGGGCATTGTGATGACAGAGGTTATCTAGCATTGTGATGACAGGTACCATGGATCACTGTGATAACAGGGGCCATGGAGCATTGTGATGATAAAGGCCATGGAGCATTTTAATGAAAAGTGTCATGGAGAATTGTGATGAGACGGGCATGGAGCATTATGATGACAAGAGTTCTGGAGCATTGCGTTGACAAGGGAATGGAGCATTGTGATTACAGGGACCATGGAGGATAGTGATGACATCTGTCATGGAACATTGTGCTGACAGGGGCCATGGAGCATTGTGATGACAGGTATAATGTGGCATTGTAATGACAGTGGTCATAGAGCATTGTGATGAAATGGATCATGGAGCAATGTGAATACAGGGACCATGTAGCATTGCGAATGCATAGGCTATGGAGCGTTGTGATGACAGGAGTCAAGGAGCATTGTGATGTAAGTGGTCATGGATCATTGTGATGACAAGTGTCCTGGACCATTGTGATGACAGTGGTCATCTAGAATTGTGATAAAAGGTATCATGGAGCACTGTGATGACATGGGCCATGGAGAATTGTAATGACAAGGCCATGGAACATTGTGATGACAAGTATCATGGAGCTTTGTGATGACACGAGCATTCATCATTATGATGACAAGAGTTCTGGAGCATTGTGATGACAAGGGCATGGAGCATTGTGATTAAAGGGTCATGGAGCATTGTGATGACAACTGTCATGGAATATTGTGATGACAGGGTTCATGGAGCATTGTGATTAAAGGGGCCATGGAGCATTTTGATGACAAGGGCAGGCGAACATTTTGATTACATTGGTAATGGAGCATTGTGATGACATGGGCAGGGAACATTGTGAAGACAGGTGTAACGGAACATTGTGATTACAGGGGACATGGAGCATTTTGATGACATGGGCAGGCAACATTGTGATGACAGGTGTCATGGAGCATTGGGATGACAATTTTCATGTAACGTTGTGCTGACAGGGATCATGGAGCATTGTGATGAGACGGTCATTGGAGCATTGTGATGACAGGCGTACTGGAGACTTCTGAGGAAAGGTGTCATGGGTCATTGTGATTACAGCGATCATGGAACATTGTGATGACAGTGGTCATGGAGCATTGTAATGACAGGGGCCATGGAGCATTGTGATGACAGGGGTCATGGGGCACTGTGATCACAGGGGCCATGTATAATTGTGATGACAAAGGCCATGGAGCATTGTGATGACAGTTGTCATGGAGCATTGTGTTGAAAGGGGCATGGAGCATTGTGACGACAATGGTCATGGAGCATTGTGATGACTGGTATCATGGAGCATTGTTCTGAAAAAGGTCATGGGGCAGTGTAATGACAAGTATCATGGAGGATGTGATGAAAGGAGTCATGGAGCATTGTGATTAAATGGATCATGAGGCATTTTGATGACAAGAGTCATGGAATATTGTGATGACAGGGCTAATGGAGCATTGTGATGACAAGGGCTATGGAGCATTGTGATGACTGGGGTCATGGAGCATTGTGATGAAAGGGGTCATGGATCACTACGATGACATGGGTAATGGAGCATTGTGATGATATGAGCATGGAGCATTGTGAGGACAGGGGCCATGGAGCATTGAGATGACAAGGGCAGGGAACATTGTGATGACAGCAGTCATGGATCATTGTGATGATACCTGTCATGGAACATTGTGCTGACAGGGGCTATAGAGAATTGTGATGACAGGTGTCATGTGGCATTGTGATGACAGTGGTCATAGATCATTGTGATGACAGGGGTCAAGGAGCATTGTGATGAAAGTGGTCATGGAGCACTGTGATGACACGGGCATGGAGAATTATGATGACAAGAGTTCTGGAGCATTGTGATGACAAGGGTATGGAGAACTGTGATTACAGGGGACCAGGAGCATTGTGATTACATGGGCAGTGAGTATTGTGATGACAGGGGTTCATGGAGCACTGTGATGACAAGTGTAATGGAACATTGTGATGACAGGGTTCATGGAGCATTGTGATGGGAGGGGCCTTGTAGCCTTTTGATGATAGGCGTCATGGGGTATTGTGATGAGAGTGGTCATAGAACATTGTGATGAAAGGGATCATGGAGCAATGTGATTACAGGGGCCATGGAGCATTTTGAATGCATAGGCCATGGAGCAGTGTGATGACAGGGGTCATGGAGCATTGTGATGAATGTGGTCATAGTTCATTGTGATGATAAGTGTCCAGGAACATTGTGATGACATGGATCATGGAGCATTGTGATGACAAGGGCCATGGCAAATTGTGATGACAGGTGTCATGGGGCATTGTAATGACAGTGGTCATCTAGAATTGTGTTGAAAGGTAACATGGAGCACTGTGATAACAGGGGCCATGGAGCATTGTGATGACAAAGGCCATGGAGCATTTTGATGACAAGTGTCATGGAGCATTGTGATGAGACGGGCATGGAGAATTATGATGACAAGAGTTCTGGAGCATTGCGTTGACAAGGGAATGGAGCATTGTGATTACAGGGACCATGGAGGATAGTGCTGACATCTGTAATGGAACATTGTGCTGACAGGGGCCATGGAGCATTGTGATGACAGGTATAATGTGGCATTGTAATGACAGTGGTCATAGAGCATTGTGATGAAATGGATCATGGAGCAATGTGATTACAGGGACCATGTAGCATTGCGAATGCATAGGCTATGGAGCATTGTGATGACAGGAGTCAAGGAGCATTGTGATGTAAGTGGTCATGGATCATTGTGATGACAAGTGTCCTGGACCATTGTGGTGACAGTGGTCACCTAGAATTGTGATAAAAGGTATCATGGAGCACTGTGATGACAGGGGCCATGGAGTATTGTAATGACAAGGAGATGGAACATTGTGATGACAAGTATCATGGAGCTTTGTGATGACACGAGCATTCATCATTATGATGACAAGAGTTCTGGAGCATTGTGATGACAAGGGCATGGAGCATTGTGATTAAAGGGTCATGGAGCATTGTGATGACAACTGTCATGGAATATTGTGATGACAGGGTTCATGGAGCATTGTGATTAAAGGGGCCATGGAGCATTTTGATGACAAGGGCAGGCGAACATTTTGATTACATTGGTAATGGAGCATTGTGATGACATGGGCAGGGAACATTGTGAAGACAGGTGTAACGGAACATTGTGATTAAAGGGGACATGGAGCATTTTGATGACATGGGCAGGCAACATTGTGATGACAGGTGTCATGGAGCATTGGGATGACAATTTTCATGTAGCGTTGTGCTGACAGGGATCATGGAGCATTGTGATGAGACGGTCATTGGAGCATTGTGATGACAGGCGTACTGGAGACTTCTGAGGAAAGGTGTCATGGGTCATTGTGATTACAGAGATCATGGAACATTGTGATGACAGTGGTCATGGAGCATTGTAATGACAGGGGCCATGGAGCATTGTGATGACAGGGGTCATGGGGCACTGTGATCACAGGGGCCATGTATAATTGTGATGACAAAGGCCATGGAGCATTGTGATGACAGTTGTCATGGAGCATTGTGTTGAAAGGGGCATGGAGCATTGTGACGACAATGGTCATGGAGCATTGTGATGACTGGTATCATGGAGCATTGTTCTGAAAAAGGTCATGGGGCAGTGTAATGACAAGTATCATGGAGGATGTGATGAAAGGAGTCATGGAGCATTGTGATTAAATGGATCATGAGGCATTTTGATGACAAGAGTCATGGAATATTGTGATGACAGGGCTAATGGAGCATTGTGATGACAAGGGCTATGGAGCATTGTGATGACTGGGGTCATGGAGCATTGTGATGAAAGGGGTCATGGATCACTACGATGACATGGGTAATGGAGCATTGTGATGATATGAGCATGGAGCATTGTGAGGACAGGGGCCATGGAGCATTGAGATGACAAGGGCAGGGAACATTGTGATGACAGCAGTCATGGATCATTGTGATGATACCTGTCATGGAACATTGTGCTGACAGGGGCTATAGAGCATTGTGATGACAGGTGTCATGTGGCATTGTGATGACAGTGGTCATAGATCATTGTGATGACAGGGGTCAAGGAGCATTGTGATGAAAGTGGTCATGGAGCACTGTGATGACACGGGCATGGAGAATTATGATGACAAGAGTTCTGGAGCATTGTGATGACAAGGGTATGGAGAATTGTGATTACAGGGGACCAGGAGCATTGTGATTACATGGGCAGTGAGTATTGTGATGACAGGGGTTCATGGAGCACTGTGATGACAAGTGTCATGGAACATTGTGATGACAGGGTTCATGGAGCATTGTGATGGGAGGGGCCTTGTAGCCTTTTGATGATAGGCGTCATGGGGTATTGTGATGAGAGTGGTCATAGAGCATTGTGATGAAAGGGATCATGGAGCAATGTGATTACAGGGGCCATGGAGCATTTGGAATGCATAGGCCATGGAGCAGTGTGATGACAGGGGTCATGGAGCATTGTGATGAATGTGGTCATAGTTCATTGTGATGATAAGTGTCCAGGAACATTGTGATGACATGGATCATGGAGCATTGTGATGACAAGGGCCATGGCGAATTGTGATGACAGGTGTCATGGGGCATTGTAATGACAGTGGTCATCTAGAATTGTGATGAAAGGTAACATGGAGCACTGTGATAACAGGGGCCATGGAGCATTGTGATGACAAAGGCCATGGAGCATTTTGATGACAAGTGTCATGGAGCATTGTGATGAGACGGGCATGGAGCATTATGATGACAAGAGTTCTGGAGCATTGCGTTGACAAGGGATTGGAGAATTGTGATTACAGGGACCATGGAGGATAGTGCTGACATCTGTAATGGAACATTGTGCTGACAGGGGCCATGGAGCATTGTGATGACAGGTATAATGTGGCATTGTAATGACAGTGGTCATAGAGCATTGTGATGAAATGGATCATGGAGCAATGTGATTACAGGGACCATGTAGCATTGCGAATGCATAGGCTATGGAGCATTGTGATGACAGGAGTCAAGGAGCATTGTGATGTACGTGGTCATGGATCATTGTGATGACAAGTGTCCTGGACCATTGTGATGACAGTGGTCACCTAGAATTGTGATAAAAGGTATCATGGAGCACTGTGATGACAGGGGCCATGGAGTATTGTAATGACAAGGAGATGGAACATTGTGATGACAAGTATCATGGAGCTTTGTGATGACACGAGCATTCATCATTATGATGACAAGAGTTCTGGAGCATTGTGATGACAAGGGCATGGAGCATTGTGATTAAAGGGTCATGGAGCATTGTGATGACAACTGTCATGGAATATTGTGATGACAGGGTTCATGGAGCATTGTGATTAAAGGGGCCATGGAGCATTTTGATGACAAGGGCAGGCGAACATTTTGATTACATTGGTAATGGAGCATTGTGATGACATGGGCAGGGAACATTGTGAAGACAGGTGTAACGGAACATTGTGATTACAGGGGACATGGAGCATTTTGATGACATGGGCAGGCAACATTGTGATGACAGGTGTCATGGAGCATTGGGATGACAATTTTCATGTAACGTTGTGCTGACAGGGATCATGGAGCATTGTGATGAGACGGTCATTGGAGCATTGTGATGACAGGCGTACTGGAGACTTCTGAGGAAAGGTGTCATGGGTCATTGTGATTACAGCGATCATGGAACATTGTGATGACAGTGGTCATGGAGCATTGTAATGACAGGGGCCATGGAGCATTGTGATGACAGGGGTCATGGGGCACTGTGATCACAGGGGCCATGTATAATTGTGATGACAAAGGCCATGGAGCATTGTGATGACAGTTGTCATGGAGCATTGTGTTGAAAGGGGCATGGAGCATTGTGACGACAATGGTCATGGAGCATTGTGATGACTGGTATCATGGAGCATTGTTCTGAAAAAGGTCATGGGGCAGTGTAATGACAAGTATCATGGAGGATGTGATGAAAGGAGTCATGGAGCATTGTGATTAAATGGATCATGAGGCATTTTGATGACAAGAGTCATGGAACATTGTGATGACAGGGCTAATGGAGCATTGTGATGACAAGGGCTATGGAGCATTGTGATGACTGGGGTCATGGAGCATTGTGATGAAAGGGGTCATGGATCACTACGATGACATGGGTAATGGAGCATTGTGATGATATGAGCATGGAGCATTGTGAGGACAGGGGCCATGGAGCATTGAGATGACAAGGGCAGGGAACATTGTGATGACAGCAGTCATGGATCATTGTGATGATACCTGTCATGGAACATTGTGCTGACAGGGGCTATAGAGCATTGTGATGACAGGTGTCATGTGGCATTGTGATGACAGTGGTCATAGATCATTGTGATGACAGGGGTCAAGGAGCATTGTGATGAAAGTGGTCATGGAGCACTGTGATGACACGGGCATGGAGAATTATGATGACAAGAGTTCTGGAGCATTGTGATGACAAGGGTATGGAGAATTGTGATTACAGGGGACCAGGAGCATTGTGATTACATGGGCAGTGAGTATTGTGATGACAGGGGTTCATGGAGCACTGTGATGACAAGTGTCATGGAACATTGTGATGACAGGGTTCATGGAGCATTGTGATGGGAGGGGCCTTGTAGCCTTTTGATGATAGGCGTCATGGGGTATTGTGATGAGAGTGGTCATAGAGCATTGTGATGAAAGGGATCATGGAGCAATGTGATTACAGGGGCCATGGAGCATTTTGAATGCATAGGCCATGGAGCAGTGTGATGACAGGGGTCATGGAGCATTGTGATGAATGTGGTCATAGTTCATTGTGATGATAAGTGTCCAGGAACATTGTGATGACATGGATCATGGAGCATTGTGATGACAAGGGCCATGGCGAATTGTGATGACAGGTGTCATGGGGCATTGTAATGACAGTGGTCATCTAGAATTGTGATGAAAGGTAACATGGAGCACTGTGATAACAGGGGCCATGGAGCATTGTGATGACAAAGGCCATGGAGCATTTTGATGACAAGTGTCATGGAGCATTGTGATGAGACGGGCATGGAGCATTATGATGACAAGAGTTCTGGAGCATTGCGTTGACAAGGGATTGGAGAATTGTGATTACAGGGACCATGGAGGATAGTGCTGACATCTGTAATGGAACATTGTGCTGACAGGGGCCATGGAGCATTGTGATGACAGGTATAATGTGGCATTGTAATGACAGTGGTCATAGAGCATTGTGATGAAATGGATCATGGAGCAATGTGATTACAGGGACCATGTAGCATTGCGAATGCATAGGCTATGGAGCATTGTGATGACAGGAGTCAAGGAGCATTGTGATGTAAGTGGTCATGGATCATTGTGATGACAAGTGTCCTGGACCATTGTGATGACACGGGTCATGGAGCATTGTGATGGCAAGGGCCATGGCGAATTGTGATGACATGTGTCTTGGGGCATTGTGATCACAGTGGTCATCTAGAATTGTGATAAAAGGTATCATGGAGCACTGTGATGACAGGGGCCATGGAGTATTGTAATGACAAGGACATGGAACATTGTGATGACAAGTATCATGGAGCTTTGTGATGACACGAGCATTCATCATTATGATGACAAGAGTTCTGGAGCATTGTGATGACAAGGGCATGGAGCATTGTGATTACAGGGTCATGGAGCATTGTGATGACAACTGTCATGGAACATTGTGATGACAGGGTTCATGGAGCATTGTGATTAAAGGGGCCATGGAGCATTTTGATGACAAGGGCAGGCGAACATTTTGATTACATTGGTAATGGAGCATTGTGATGACATGGGCAGGGAACATTGTGAAGACAGGTGTAACGGAACATTGTGATTACAGGGGACATGGAGCATTTTGATGACATGGGCAGGCAACATTGTGATGACAGGTGTCATGGAGCATTGTGATGACAATTGTCATGGAACGTTGTGCTGACAGGGAATATGCAGCATTGTGATGAGACGGTCATTGGAGCATTGTGATGACAGGCGTACTGGAGCCTTCTGAGGAAAGGTGTCATGGGTCATTGTGATTACAGCGATCATGGAACATTGTGATGACAGTGGTCATGGAGCATTGTAATGACAGGGGCCATGGAGCATTGTGATGACAGGGGTCCTGGGGCATTGTGATGACAGTGGTCATGGAGCATTGTGATGAAAGGTGTCATGGAGCACTGTGATGATAGGGGCCATGTATAATTGTGATGACAAAGGCCATGGAGCATTGTGATGACAGTTGTCATGGAGCATTGTTTTGAAAGGGGCATGGAGCATTGTGACGACAATGGTCATGGAGCATTGTGATGACTGGTATCATGGAGCATTGTTCTGAAAAAGGTCATGGGGCAGTGTAATGACAAGTATCATGGAGGATGTGATGAAAGGAGTCATGGAGCATTGTGATTAAATGGATCATGAGGCATTTTGATGACCAGAGTTATGGAACATTGTGATGACAGGGATAATGGAGCATTGTGATGACAAGCGCTATGGAGCATTGTGATGACTGGGGTCATGGAGCATTGTGATGAAAGGGGTCATGGATCACTACGATGACATGGGTAATGGAGCATTGTGATGATATTATCATGGAGCATTGTGAGGACAGGGGCCAGGGAGCATAGAGATGACAAGGGCAGGGAACATTGTGATGACAGCAGTCATGGATCATTGTGATGATACCTGTCATGGAACATTGTGCTGACAGGGGCTATAGAGCATTGTGATGACAGGTGTAATGTGGCATTGTGATGACAGTGTTCATAGAGCATGGTGATGACAGGGGTCAAGGAGCATTGTTATGAAAGTGGTCATGGAGCACTGTGATGACACGGGCGTGGAGCATTATGATGACAAGAGTTCTGGAGCATTGTGATGACAAGGGTACGGAGCATTGTGATTACAGGGGACCAGGAGCATTGTGTTTACATGGGCAGTCAATATTGGGATGACAGGGGTCATGGAGCACTGTGATGACTAGTGTCCTGGAACATTGTTAATGACAGGGATCATGGAGTATTGTGATGAGAGGGGCCTTGGAGCATTATGATGATAGGCGTCATGGGGCATTGTGATGACAGCGGTCTTGGAGCATTGTGATGAAAGGGATCATGGAGCAATGTGATTACAGGAGCCATGGAGCATTGTGAATGCATAGGCCATGGAGCAATGAAATGACAGGGGTCAAGGAGCATTGTGATGTAAGTTGTCATGGAGCATTGTGATGACAAGTGTCCAAGAACATTGTGATGATATGGTTCATGGAGCATTGTGATGACAAGTGCCATGGCGAATTGTGA
>NW_026777887.1:0-78000 GCF_028023285.1 Balaenoptera ricei | reverse complement strand
GGTGATAGTGCACATGGTGACAGTGCTCATTGTGACAGTGCTCACTGTGATAGTGCTAATGGTGACGGTTCGCATGCTGAGAGTGCCCATGTGGAAAGACCCATGGTGGCGGTGCTCATGGTGACACTTCCCATGGTGACTGTGCTTATGCTGGCGGTGTACATGGTGAGGAGTTCCCATAGTGAAATTCCTTATGGTGGCACTGCCCATGATGATAGTGTTCATGGTGACAGTGCTCATGGTGAGAGTTCCCATGGTGACAGTGCTCATGTTGACATTGCCCATGGTGACCTTTCCCATGGTGATAGTTCCCATGGTGATACTGCTCATGGTGACAATGCCCACGGTGACAGTGCACACAGTGACAATGCCCATGGTGACAGTGCTCACAGTGATAGTGCTCATGGTGATAGTGCCTATTGTAATAGTGCTCATGGTGACAGTGCCCATGGTTATATTGCTCAAGGTGACACTGCCCATGGTGACAGTGCTCATGGTGACAGTGCCCACGGTGACTATGCTTATGGTGACAGTGCTCATGGTGATAATGCTCATGGTGTCAGTGCTCATGGTGACAGTGCTCACGGTGATACTGCTCATGGTGACAGTTCCATGGTAGACAGGGCCCATGTTGAAAGTGCCTATGGTGACAGTGCTCATGGTGACACTGCCCATGGTGACTGTGCTCATGCTGGAGGTGTACATGATTGGAGTGCCGATGGTGAAATTCCTCATGGTAGCACTGCCCATGGTGATAGTGCTCATGGTGACAGTGCCCACGGTGACAGGTCCCTTGTTGATAGTACCCATGTTAATAGTGCTCACGGTGACAGTGCCCATGGTGATATTGCTCATGGTGACACTACCCATGGTGATAGCGCTCACGGTGATAGTGCTCAGGGTGACATTTCGCATGGTGACAGTGCCCATGTTGAAAGTGCCCATGGTGACATTACCCATGGTGACAGTGCCCATGGTGACAGTGCTCATGTGACAGTGCCCACTGTGACAGTGCTCATGGTGACAGTGCCCTTGGTGATAGTGCTCATGGTGATAGGGCTCATGGTGACAGATCGCATGGTGACAGTTCCCATATTGAAAGTGCCCATGGTGACAGTACCCATGTTGACAGTGCCCATGGTGACAGTGCCCATGGTGACAGGGCTCATGGTGAGAGTCCCCATGGTGAGAATGCTCATGTTGACATTGCCCATGGTGACCGTTCCCATGGTGACAGTTTCCATAGTGATAGTGCACATGGTGACAGTGCTCATGGTGACAGTGCACACGGTGACAATTCCCACAATGACAGTGCTCACGTGATAGTGCTCATGTTGATAGTGCCCATTGTAATAGTGCTCACGGTTACAGTGCCCATGTTGATATTGCTGGAGGTGACACTGCCCTTGGTGATAGTGCTCATGGTGAGAGTGCTCATGGTAATAGTGCTCATGGTGACACTGCTCACGGTGACAGTGCCCATGGTGACAGTGCCCATTCTGATAGTGCTCACGGTGATAGTGCCCACAGGGACAGTGCTAATGGTGACAGTTCCCATGGTGACAGTGCCCATGATGACTGTGCTCATGGTGACAGTGCCCACGGTGACAGTGCTCACGGTGACCGTGCCCTTGGTGATAGTGCTCATGGTGATAGTGCTCATGGTGGCAGTTCGCATGGTGACACTGCCCATGTTGAAAGTACACATGGTGACAATTTTCATCGTGACACTACACATGGTGACTGTGCTCATGCTGGCGGTGTACATGGTTGGATTTCCGATGGTGAAATTCCTCATGGTAGCACTGCCCATGATGATAGTGCTCATGGTGAGAGTGTCCATGGTGACAGTGCCTATGGTGACAGTGCCCATGGTGACATTTCCCATGGTGACAGTGCTCATGGTGAGAGTTCCAATATTGACAGTGCCCATGATGACAGTTCTAACGGTGACAGTGCCCGTGGTGATAGTGCCCATGGAGATAGTGCACATGGTGATAGTCCTCATGGTGACACTGCCCATGGTGACTGTGCTCATGCTGGTAGTGTACA
The DNA here is from genome assembly GCF_028023285.1 of Balaenoptera ricei. Taxonomy (NCBI): domain Eukaryota; kingdom Metazoa; phylum Chordata; class Mammalia; order Artiodactyla; family Balaenopteridae; genus Balaenoptera; species Balaenoptera ricei. The sequence continues at coordinate 75,948 of NW_026777887.1, read as the reverse complement.
TGTTTGGAGTTCCCATGGTGAAATTCCTTATGGTGGCACTGCCCAATATGATAGTGTTCATGGTGACAGTGCTCATGGTGAGAGTTCCCATGGTGACAGTGCTCATGTTGACATTGCCCATGGTGACCTTTCCCATGGTGATAGTTCCCATGGTGATACTGCTCATGGTGACAATGCCCACGGTGACAGTGCACACAGTGACAATGCCCATGGTGACAGTGCTCACGGTGATAGTGCTCATGGTGATAGTGCCTATTGTAATAGTGCTCACGGTGACAGTGCCCATGGTTATATTGCTCAAGGTGACACTGCCCATGGTGATAGTGCTCACAGTGATAGTGCTCATGGTGACAGTTCCCATGGTTACAGTTCCCATGGTGACAGTGCTCATGGTGACAGTGTCCACGGTGACTATGCTTATGGTGACAGTAATCACGGTGATAGTGCTCATTGTGTCAGTGCTCATGGTGACAGTGCTCACGGTGATACTGCTCATGGTGACAGTTCCATGGTAGACAGGGCCCATGTTGAAAGTGCCTATGGTGACAGTGCCCAAAGTAACATTTCCTATGGTGACAGTGCTCATGGTGAGAGTTACCAGGGTGACAGTGCACATGGTGACAATTGCCATGGTGACAGTGCTCATGGTGACAATGCTCACTGTGGCAGTTCCACTGGTTACAGTGCTCATGGTGGCAGTGTCCATGGTGGCAGTTCCCAAGATGACAGTGCTCATGGTGACATTTACCATGTTAACAGAGCTCATGATGACAGTGTCCATGATGACAGTGCCCATGTTGACAGTGGCCATGTTGAAAGTGCCCGTGGTGACAGTGCTCATGGTGACACTGCCCATGGTGACTGTGATCATGCTGGTGGTGTACATGGTTGGAGTTCCCATGGTGAAATTCCTCATGGTGGCACTGCCCAGGATGATAGTGCTCATGGTGACAGTGCCCATGGTGACAGTGCCTATGGTGACAGTGCCCATGGTGACATTTCCTATGGGGACAGTGCTCATAGTGACAGTTCCCATGTTCACAGTGCCCACGGTGACAGTGCTCATGGTGACAGTGCTCACAGTGACAGTGCTCATGTTGATAATGCCCATAGTAATAGTGCTCATGGTGACAGTACCCATGGTGATATTGTTCATGGTGACACTGCCCATGGTGATAGTGCTCACGGTGATAGTGCTCACGTTGACAGTGCCCTTGGTGATAGTGCTCATGGTAATACTGCTCATGCTGATAGTGCTCATGGTGATAGTTCGCATGGTGACAGTGCCCATGTTGAAAGTCCAAATGATGGCAATGCTCATGCTGACACTGCCCAAGGTGACTGTGCTCATGCTGGCGGTGTACATGTTTGGAGTTCCCATGGTGAAATTCCTTATGGTGGCACTGCCCATGATGATAGTGTTCATGGTGACAGTGTCCATGGTGACAGTGCCTATGGTGACAGCGCCAATTGTGATAGTGCTCACGGTGATGGTGCCCACAGTGACAGTGCTAATGCTGACAGTCCCCATTGTGACAGTGCACATGATGACAGTGCTCATGGTGACAGTGCCCACGGTGACAGTGCTCATGGTGACAGTGCTCACGGTGACAGTGCCCTTGGTGATAGTACCCATGTTAATAGTGCTCACGGTGACAGTGCCCATGGTGATTTTGCTCACGGTGACACTACCCATGGTGATAGTGCTCACGGTGATAGTGCTCATGGTGACAGTTCCAATGGTTACAGTGCCCATTATGACAGTGCTCATGGTGACATTGCCCACGGTGACAGTGCTCATGGTGACAGTGCTCATGGTGACAGTGCCCTTGGTGATAGTGCTCATGGTGATACTGCTCATGTTGACAGATCGCATGGTGACAGTTCCCATATTGAAAGTGCCCATGGTGACAGTACCCATGTTGACAGTGCCCATGGTGACAGGGCTCATGGTGAGAGTCCGCATGGTGAGAATGCTCATGTTGACATTGCCCATGGTGACCGTTCCCATGGTGACAGTTTCCATAGTGATAGTGCTCATGGTGACAGTGCTCATGGTGACAGTGCACACGGTGACAATTCCCACAATGACAGTGCTCACGTGATAGTGCTCATGTTGATAGTGCCCATTGTAATAGTGCTCACGGTTACAGTGCCCATGTTGATATTGCTGGAGGTGACACTGCCCTTGGTGATAGTGCTCCTGGTGAGAGTGCTCATGGTAATAGTGCTCATGGTGACACTGCTCACGGTGACAGTGCCCATGGTGACAGTGCCCATTCTGATAGTGCTCACGGAGATAGTGCCCACAGGGACAGTGCTAATGGTGACAGTTCCCATGGTGACAGTGCCCATGATGACTGTGCTCATGGTGACGGTGCCCACGGTGACAGTGCTCACGGTGACCGTGCCCTTGGTGATAGTGTTCATGGTGATAGTGCTCATGGTGGCAGTTCGCATGGTGACACTGCCCATGTTGAAAGTACACATGGTGACAGTTTTCATCGTGACACTACACATGGTGACTGTGCTCATGCTGGCGGTGTACATGGTTGGAGTTCCAATGTTGAAATTCGTCATGATGGCACTGCCCATGATGATAGAGCTCACGGTGACAATGTCCATTGTGAGAGTGCCCATGGTGACAGTGCTCATGGTGACACTGCCCATGGTGACAGTGCCCATGGTGACACTGCCCATGGTGACAGTGCTCATGGAGAGAGTTCCCATGGTGACAGTGCTCATGTTGACATTGGCCATGATGACCGTTCCCATGGTGACAATTCCCATGGTGATAGTGCTCATGGTGACAGTGCTCATGGTGACAGTGCACACGGGGACAATGCCCACACTGACAGGGCTCACGGTGATAGTGCTCACGGTGATAGTGCTCACATTGACAGTGCTCACTGTGGCAGTGCCAATGGTTACAGTGCTCATGGTGGCAGTGTCCATGGTGGCAGTTCCCAAGATGACAGTACTCATGGTGACATTTCCAATGGTAAGTGAGCTAATGATGATACTGCCCATGGTGACAGTGCCCATGGTGACCGTGCCCACGGTGACAACGCTCATGGTGACAGTGCTCATGGTGATAGTGCTCACGGTGATAGTGCTCACGGTGACAGTGCCCTTGGTGATAGTGCTCATGGTAATACTGCTCATGGTGATAGTGCTCACGGTGATAGTTCGCATGAGGACAGTGCCCATGTGGAAAGTGCCCATGGTGGCCGTGCTCATGGTGACACTGACCATGTTGACTGTGCTCATGCTGGCGGTGTACATGGATGGAGTTCCCATGGTGAAATTCCTTATGGTGGAACTGCCCATGATGATAGTGTTCATGGTGACAGTGTCCATGGTGACAGTGCCTTTCGCGATAGTGCCCATTGTCATAGTGCTCACGGTGATAGTGTCCACAGTGACAGTGCTAATGGTGACAGTCCCCATGGTGACAGTGCCCATGATGACAGTGCTCATGGTGACAGTGCCCACGGTGACAAGGCCCTTGTTGATAGTACCCATGTTAATAGTGCTCACGGTGACAGTGCCCATGGTGATATTGCTCACGGTGACACTACCCATGGTGATAGCGCTCACGGCGATAGTGCTCAGGGTGACATTTCGCATGGTGACAGTGCCCATGTTGAAAGTGCCCATGGTGACATTACCCATGGTGACAGTGCCCATGGTGACAGTGCTCATGTGACAGTGCCCACTGTGACAATGCTCATGGTGACAGTGCTCATGGTGACAGTGCCCTTGGTGATAGTGCTCATGGTGACAGATCGCATGGTGACAGTTCCCATATTGAAACTGCCCATGGTGACAGTGCCCGTGGTGACAGTGCCCATGGTGACAGGGCTCATGGTGAGAGTCCCCATGGTGAGAATGCTCATGTTGACATTGCCCATGGTGACCGTTCCCATGGTGACAGTTTCCATAGTGATAGTGCTCATGGTGACAGTGCTCATGGTGACAGTGCACACGGTGACAATTCCCACAATGACAGTGCTCACGTGATAGTGCTCATGTTGATAGTGCCCATTGTAATAGTGCTCACGGTTACAGTGCCCATGTTGATATTGCTGGAGGTGACACTGCCCTTGGTGATAGTGCTCATGGTGAGAGTGCTCATGGTAATAGTGCTCATGGTGACACTGCTCACGGTGACAGTGCCCATGGTGACAGTGCCCATTCTGATAGTGCTCACGGTGATAGTGCCCACAGGGACAGTGCTAATGGTGACAGTTCCCATGGTGACAGTGCCCATGATGACTGTGCTCATGGTGACAGTGCCCACGGTGACAGTGCTCACGGTGACCGTGCCCTTGGTGATAGTGCTCATGGTGATAGTGCTCATGGTGGCAGTTCGCATGGTGACACTGCCCATGTTGAAAGTACACATGGTGACAGTTTTCATCGTGACACTACACATGGTGACTGTGCTCATGCTGGCGGTGTACATGGTTGGAGTTCCAATGGTGAAATTCGTCATGATGGCACTGCCCATGATGATAGTGCTCATGGTGAGAGTTCCCATGATGACAGTGCCCATGGTGACATTTCCCATGGTGACTGTGCTCATGTGGACAGTGCACACGGTGACAGAGTTCATGGTGATATTGCTCACGGTGACACTGCCCATGGTTATAGTGCTCACGGTGATAGTGCTCATGCCTACAGTTCCCATGGTGACAGTGCCCACGGTGACAGTGCTCATGGTGACATTGCCCACAGTGACAGTGCTCATGGTGACAGTGCTCAAGGTGATAGTGCTCATGGTGACCGTTCACAAGGTGACAGGGCCCATGTTGAAAGTGTCCATGGTGACAGTGCTCATGGTGGCACTGACCATGGTGACTGTGCTCATGCTGGCGGTGTACATGGTTGGATTTCCGATGGTGAAATTCCTCATGGTAGCACTGCCCGTGATGATAGTGCTCATGGTGACAGTGCTCACGGTCACATTGCCCTTGGTGATAGTGCTCATGGTGATAGTGGTCATAGTGAGAGTTCGTATGGTGACAGTGCCCACAGTGGCTGTGCTCATTGTGACAGTTCCTATGGGGACAGTGCCCATGATGACAGTGCTAATGGTGACAGTGGCCACTGTGACAGTGCTCACAGTGACAGTGCCCTTGGTGATAGTGCTCATGGTGATAGTGGTCATAGTGAGAGTTCGTATGGTGACAGTGCCCATGTTGAAAGTGCACATGGTGACAGTACCCATGGTGAAAGTGCCCATGGTGACATTTCCCATGGTGATAGTGCTCATGGTGAGAGTTCCCATGGTGACAGTGCTCATGTTGACATTGCCCATGGTGACCGTTCCCATGGTGACTGTTCCCATGGTGATAGTGCTCATGGTTACAGTGCTCATGGTGATAGTGCAAACTGTGACAATGCCCACGGTGACAGTGCTCACCGTGATAGTGCTCATGGTGATAGTGCCTATTGTAATAGTGCTCACAGTGACAGTGCCGATGTTGATATTGCTCAAGGTGACACTGCCCATGGTGATATTGCTCACGGTGATAGTGCTCATGGTGACACTGCCCTTGGTTAGAGTGCTCATGGTGATAGTGCTCATGGTAATAGTGCTGATAGTGACACTGCCCATGATGAAAGTGCCCATGGTAACACGAACCATAGTGACATTTCCCATGGTGACAGTGCTCATGTTGAGAGTTCCCATGGTGATAGTGTCCATGGTGACATTGCCCATGATGAGTGTGCCCATGGTGACAGTGCTCATTTTGACAGTGCCCATGGTGTCCGTTCCCATGGTGACAGTTCCCATGGTGATAGTGCTCACCGTGATACTGCCCATGGTGACAGTTCCCATGGATACAGTGCCCATGTTGACAGTGCTCATGGTGACAGAGCCCATGGTGACAGTGCTCATGGTGACAGTGCTCATGGTGACAGTGCCCTTGGTGACAGTGCCCATGGTAATAGTGCTCACGGTGACACTGCCCATGGTGATAGTGCTCACGGTGATAGTGCTCATGGTGACACTGCCCTTGGTGATAGTGCTCATGGTGATAGTGCTCATGGTAATAGTGCTCATGTTGACACTGCCCATGGTGACAGTGCCCAAGGTGACATTGCCCATAGTGACATTTCCCATGGTGACAGTGCACAAGGTGACAGTTCCCATAGTGACAGTGCTCACGGTGACAGTGCTCACTGTGGCAGTTCCACTGGTTACATTGCTCATGGTGGCAGTGTCCATGGTGGCAGTTCCCAAGATGACAGTGCTCATGGTGACATTTACCATGTTAACAGAGCTCATGATGACAGTGTCCATGATTACAGTGCCCATGTTGAGAGTGGCCATGTTGAAAGTGCCCGTGGTGACAGTGCTCATGGTGACACTGCCCATGGTGACTGTGCTCATGCTGCTGGTGTACATGGTTGGAGTTCCCATGGTGAAATTCCTCATGGTGGCACTGCCCAGGATGATAGTGCTCACGGTGACACTACCCATGGTGATAGTGCTCACGGTGATAGTGCTCATGGTGACAGTTCCAATGGTAACAGTGCCCATTATGACAGTGCTCATGGTGACAGTGCCCACGGTGACAGTGCTCATGGTGACAGTGCCCTTGGTGATAGTGCTCATTGTGATAGTGCTCATGGTGGCAGTTTGCATGGTGACACTGCCCATGTTGAAAGTGCCCATGGTGACAGTTCTCATGGTGGCACTGCCCATGGTGACTGTGCTCATGCTGGCGGTGTACCTGGTTGGAGTTCCGATGGTGAATTTCCTCATGGTAGCACTGCCCATGATGATAGAGCTCATGGTGACAGTGTCCATGGCGACAGTGCCTATGGTGACAGAGCCCATTGTGATAGTGCTCTCAGTGACAGTGCCCACTGTGACAGTGCTCAATGTGACAGTGCTCACGGTGACAGTGCACACAGTGACAATGCCCACACTGACAGTGCTCACGATGATAGTGCTCATGGTGATAGTGCCCATTGTAATAGTGCTCACGGTGACAGTGCCCATGTTGATGTTGCTCAAGGTGACACTGCCCATGGTGATAGTGCTCATGGTGATAGTGCTCATGGTGACACTGCCCTTGGTGATAGTGCTCATGGTGATAGTGCTCATGGTAATAGTGCTCATGTTGACACTGCCCATGGTGACACTGCCCAAGGTGACATTTCCCATGGTGACAGTGCACAAGGTGACAGTTCCCATGGTGACAGTGCTCACGGTGACAGTGCTCACTGTGGCAGTGCCAATGGTTACAGTGCTCATGGTGGCAGTGTCCATGGTGGCAGTTCCCAAGATGACAGTGCTCATGGTGACATTTCTCATTGTAACAGAGCTCATGATGACAGTGTCCATGGTGACAGTGGCCATTTTGAAAGTGCCCATGGTGACAGTGCTCATGGTGACATTGCCCATGGTGAATATGCTCATGCTGGCGGTGTACATGGTTGGACTTCCCATGGTGAAATTCCTCATGGTGGCTCTGCCCATGATGATAGAGCTCACGGTGACTGTCCATTGTGAGAGTGCCCATGGTGACAGTGCTCATGGTGACACTGCCCATGGTGACAGTGCCCATGGTGACACTGCCCATGGTGACAGTGCTCATGGAGAGAGTTCCCATGGTGACAGTGCTCATGTTGACATTGGCCATGATGACCGTTCCCATGGTGACAATTCCCATGGTGATAGTGCTCATGGTGACAGTGCTCATGGTGACAGTGCACACGGGGACAATGCCCACACTGACAGGGCTCACGGTGATAGTGCTCACGGTGATAGTGCTCACGTTGACAGTGCTCACTGTGGCAGTGCCAATGGTTACAGTGCTCATGGTGGCAGTGTCCATGGTGGCAGTTCCCAAGATGACAGTGCTCATGGTGACATTTCCCATGGTAAGTGAGCTAATGATGATACTGCCCATGGTGACAGTGCCCATGGTGACCGTGCCCACGGTGACAATGCTCATGGTGACAGTGCTCATGGTGATAGTGCTCACGGTGATAGTGCTCACGTTGACAGTGCCCTTGGTGATAGTGCTCATGGTAATACTGCTCATGGTGATAGTGCTCACGGTGATAGTTCGCATGGGGACAGTGCCCATGTGGAAAGTGCCCATGGTGGCCGTGCTCATGGTGACACTGACCATGTTGACTGTGCTCATGCTGGCGGTGTACATGGATGGAGTTCCCATGGTGAAATTCCTTATGGTGGAACTGCCCATGATGATAGTGTTCATGGTGACAGTGTCCATGGTGACAGTGCCTTTCGCGATAGTGCCCATTGTCATAGTGCTCACGGTGATAGTGTCCACAGTGACAGTGCTAATGGTGACAGTCCCCATGGTGACAGTGCCCATGATGACAGTGCTCATGGTGACAGTGCCCACGGTGACAGGGCCCTTGTTGATAGTACCCATGTTAATAGTGCTCACGGTGACAGTGCCCATGGTGATATTGCTCACGGTGACACTACCCATGGTGATAGCGCTCACGGCGATAGTGCTCAGGGTGACATTTCGCATGGTGACAGTGCCCATGTTGAAAGTGCCCATGGTGACATTACCCATGGTGACAGTGCCCATGGTGACAGTGCTCATGTGACAGTGCCCACTGTGACAGTGCTCATGGTGACAGTGCTCATGGTGACAGTGCCCTTGGTGATAGTGCTCATGCTGATAGTGCTCATGGTGACAGATCGCATGGTGACAGTTCCCATATTGAAACTGCCCATGGTGACAGTGCCCGTGGTGACAGTGCCCATGGTGACAGGGCTCATGGTGAGAGTCCGCATGGTGAGAATGCTCATGTTGACATTGCCCATGGTGACCGTTCCCATGGTGACAGTTTCCATAGTGATAGTGCTCATGGTGACAGTGCTCATGGTGACAGTGAACACGGTGACAATTCCCACAATGACAGTGCTCACGTGATAGTGCTCATGTTGATAGTGCCCATTGTAATAGTGCTCACGGTTACAGTGCCCATGTTGATATTGCTGGAGGTGACACTGCCCTTGGTGATAGTGCTCATGGTGAGAGTGCTCATGGTAATAGTGCTCATGGTGACACTGCTCACGGTGACAGTGCCCATGGTGACAGTGCCCATTCTGATAGTGCTCACGGTGATAGTGCCCACAGGGACAGTGCTAATGGTGACAGTTCCCATGGTGACAGTGCCCATGAAGACTGTGCTCATGGTGACAGTGCCCACGGTGACAGTGCTCACGGTGACCGTGCCCTTGGTGATAGTGCTCATGGTGATAGTGCTCATGGTGACCGTTCACAAGGTGACAGGGCCCATGTTGAAAGTGTCCATGGTGACAGTGCTCATGGTGGCACTGACCATGGTGACTGTGCTCATGCTGGCGGTGTACATGGTTGGATTTCCGATGGTGAAATTCCTCATGGTAGCACTGCCCGTGATGATAGTGCTCATGGTGACAGTGCTCACGGTCACATTGCCCTTGGTGATAGTGCTCATGGTGATAGTGGTCATAGTGAGAGTTCGTATGGTGACAGTGCCCACAGTGGCTGTGCTCATTGTGACAGTTCCTATGGGGACAGTGCCCATGATGACAGTGCTAATGGTGACAGTGGCCACTGTGACAGTGCTCACAGTGACAGTGCCCTTGGTGATAGTGCTCATGGTGATAGTGGTCATAGTGAGAGTTCGTATGGTGACAGTGCCCATGTTGAAAGTGCACATGGTGACAGTACCCATGGTGAAAGTGCCCATGGTGACATTTCCCATGGTGATAGTGCTCATGGTGAGAGTTCCCATGGTGACAGTGCTCATGTTGACATTGCCCATGGTGACCGTTCCCATGGTGACAGTTCCCATGGTGATAGTGCTCATGGTTACAGTGCTCATGGTGATAGTGGAAACTGTGACAATGCCCACGGTGACAGTGCTCACCGTGATAGTGCTCATGGTGATAGTGCCTATTGTAATAGTGCTCACAGTGACAGTGCCGATGTTGATATTGCTCAAGGTGACACTGCCCATGGTGATATTGCTCACGGTGATAGTGCTCATGGTGACACTGCCCTTGGTTAGAGTGCTCATGGTGATAGTGCTCATGGTAATAGTGCTGATAGTGACACTGCCCATGATGAAAGTGCCCATGGTGACACGAACCATAGTGACATTTCCCATGGTGACAGTGCTCATGTTGAGAGTTCCCATGGTGATAGTGTCCATGGTGACATTGCCCATGATGAGTGTGCCCATGGTGACAGTGCTCATTTTGACAGTGCCCATGGTGTCCGTTCCCATGGTGACAGTTCCCATGGTGATAGTGCTCACCGTGATACTGCCCATGGTGACAGTTCCCATGGATACAGTGCCCATGTTGACAGTGCTCATGGTGACAGAGCCCACGGTGACAGTGCTCATGGTGACAGTGCTCATGGTGACAGTGCCCTTGGTGACAGTGCCCATGGTAATAGTGCTCACGGTGACAGTGCCCATGGTGATAGTGCTCATGGTGATAGTGCTCATGGTGACAGTTCCCTTGGTGATAGTGCTCATGGTGATAGGGCTCATGGTGATAGTGCTCATGGTGACAGTTCGCATGGTGACAGTGCTCATGATAACAGTGCTCATTGTGACAGTGCCCACGGTGACAGTGCTCATGGTGACAGTGCTCACGATGACAGTGCCCTTGGTGATAGTACCCATGGTAATAGTGCTCACATGACAGTGCCCATAGTGATATTGCTCACGATGACACTGACCATGGTGATAGTGCTCACGGTTACACTGCCCATGTTGATAGTGCTCAAAGTGACAGTGCCCTTGGTGATAGTGCTCATGGTGATAGTGCACATGGTGACAGTGCTCATTGTGACAGTGCTCACTGTGATAGTGCTAATGGTGACGGTTCGCATGCTGAGAGTGCCCATGTGGAAAGACCCATGGTGGCGGTGCTCATGGTGACACTTCCCATGGTGACTGTGCTTATGCTGGCGGTGTACATGGTGAGGAGTTCCCATAGTGAAATTCCTTATGGTGGCACTGCCCATGATGATAGTGTTCATGGTGACAGTGCTCATGGTGAGAGTTCCCATGGTGACAGTGCTCATGTTGACATTGCCCATGGTGACCTTTCCCATGGTGATAGTTCCCATGGTGATACTGCTCATGGTGACAATGCCCACGGTGACATTGCACACAGTGACAATGCCCATGGTGACAGTGCTCACAGTGATAGTGCTCATGGTGATAGTGCCTATTGTAATAGTGCTCATGGTGACAGTGCCCATGGTTATATTGCTCAAGGTGACACTGCCCATGGTGACAGTGCTCATGGTGACAGTGCCCACGGTGACTATGCTTATGGTGACAGTGCTCATGGTGATAATGCTCATGGTGTCAGTGCTCATGGTGACAGTGCTCACGGTGATACTGCTCATGGTGACAGTTCCATGGTAGACAGGGCCCATGTTGAAAGTGCCTATGGTGACAGTGCTCATGGTGACACTGCCCATGGTGACTGTGCTCATGCTGGAGGTGTACATGATTGGAGTGCCGATGGTGAAATTCCTCATGGTAGCACTGCCCATGATGATAGTGCTCATGGTGACAGTGCCCACGGTGACAGGGCCCTTGTTGATAGTACCCATGTTAATAGTGCTCACGGTGACAGTGCCCATGGTGATATTGCTCATGGTGACACTACCCATGGTGATAGCGCTCACGGTGATAGTGCTCAGGGTGACATTTCGCATGGTGACAGTGCCCATGTTGAAAGTGCCCATGGTGACATTACCCATGGTGACAGTGCCCATGGTGACAGTGCTCATGTGACAGTGCCCACTGTGACAGTGCTCATGGTGACAGTGCCCTTGGTGATAGTGCTCATGGTGATAGGGCTCATGGTGACAGATCGCATGGTGACAGTTCCCATATTGAAAGTGCCCATGGTGACAGTACCCATGTTGACAGTGCCCATGGTGACAGTGCCCATGGTGACAGGGCTCATGGTGAGAGTCCCCATGATGAGAATGCTCATGTTGACATTGCCCATGGTGACCGTTCCCATGGTGACAGTTTCCATAGTGATAGTGCACATGGTGACAGTGCTCATGGTGACAGTGCACACGGTGACAATTCCCACAATGACAGTGCTCACGTGATAGTGCTCATGTTGATAGTGCCCATTGTAATAGTGCTCACGGTTACAGTGCCCATGTTGATATTGCTGGAGGTGACACTGCCCTTGGTGATAGTGCTCATGGTGAGAGTGCTCATGGTAATAGTGCTCATGGTGACACTGCTCACGGTGACAGTGCCCATGGTGACAGTGCCCATTCTGATAGTGCTCACGGTGATAGTGCCCACAGGGACAGTGCTAATGGTGACAGTTCCCATGGTGACAGTGCCCATGATGACTGTGCTCATGGTGACAGTGCCCACGGTGACAGTGCTCACGGTGACCGTGCCCTTGGTGATAGTGCTCATGGTGATAGTGCTCATGGTGGCAGTTCGCATGGTGACACTGCCCATGTTGAAAGTACACATGGTGACAGTTTTCATCGTGACACTACACATGGTGACTGTGCTCATGCTGGCGGTGTACATGGTTGGAGTTCCAATGGTGAAATTCGTCATGATGGCACTGCCCATGATGATAGTGCTCATGGTGAGAGTTCCCATGATGACAGTGCCCATGGTGACATTTCCCATGGTGACAGTGCTCACGTGGACAGTGCACACGGTGACAGAGTTCATGGTGATATTGCTCACGGTGACACTGCCCATGGTTATAGTGCTCACGGTGATAGTGCTCATGCCTACAGTTCCCATGGTGACAGTGCCCACGGTGACAGTGCTCATGGTGACATTGCCCACAGTGACAGTGCTCATGGTGACAGTGCTCAAGGTGATAGTGCTCATGGTGACCGTTCACAAGGTGACAGGGCCCATGTTGAAAGTGTCCATGGTGACAGTGCTCATGGTGGCACTGACCATGGTGACTGTGCTCATGCTGGCGGTGTACATGGTTGGATTTCCGATGGTGAAATTCCTCATGGTAGCACTGCCCGTGATGATAGTGCTCATGGTGACAGTGCTCACGGTCACATTGCCCTTGGTGATAGTGCTCATGGTGATAGTGGTCATAGTGAGAGTTCGTATGGTGACAGTGCCCACAGTGGCTGTGCTCATTGTGACAGTTCCTATGGGGACAGTGCCCATGATGACAGTGCTAATGGTGACAGTGGCCACTGTGACAGTGCTCACAGTGACAGTGCCCTTGGTGATAGTGCTCATGGTGATAGTGGTCATAGTGAGAGTTCGTATGGTGACAGTGCCCATGTTGAAAGTGCACATGGTGACAGTACCCATGGTGAAAGTGCCCATGGTGACATTTCCCATGGTGATAGTGCTCATGGTGAGAGTTCCCATGGTGACAGTGCTCATGTTGACATTGCCCATGGTGACCGTTCCCATGGTGACAGTTCCCATGGTGATAGTGCTCATGGTTACAGTGCTCATGGTGATAGTGCAAACTGTGACAATGCCCACGGTGACAGTGCTCACCGTGATAGTGCTCATGGTGATAGTGCCTATTGTAATAGTGCTCACAGTGACAGTGCCGATGTTGATATTGCTCAAGGTGACACTGCCCATGGTGATATTCCTCACGGTGATAGTGCTCATGGTGACACTGCCCTTGGTTAGAGTGCTCATGGTGATAGTGCTCATGGTAATAGTGCTGATAGTGACACTGCCCATGATGAAAGTGCCCATGGTGACACGAACCATAGTGACATTTCCCATGGTGACAGTGCTCATGTTGAGAGTTCCCATGGTGATAGTGTCCATGGTGACATTGCCCATGGTGAGTGTGCCCATGGTGACAGTGCTCATTTTGACAGTGCCCATGGTGTCCGTTCCCATGGTGACAGTTCCCATGGTGATAGTGCTCACCGTGATACTGCCCATGGTGACAGTTCCCATGGATACAGTGCCCATGTTGACAGTGCTCATGGTGACAGAGCCCACGGTGACAGTGCTCATGGTGACAGTGCTCATGGTGACAGTGCCCTTGGTGACAGTGCCCATGGTAATAGTGCTCACGGTGACAGTGCCCATGGTGATAGTGCTCATGGTGATAGTGCTCATGGTGACAGTTCCCTTGGTGATAGTGCTCATGGTGATAGTGCTCATGGTGACAGTTCGCATGGTGACAGTGCTCATGATGACAGTGCTCATTGTGACAGTGCCCACGGTGACAGTGCTCATGGTGACAGTGCTCACGATGACAGTGCCCTTGGTGATAGTACCCATGGTAATAGTGCTCACATGACAGTGCCCATAGTGATATTGCTCACGATGACACTGACCATGGTGATAGTGCTCACGGTTACACTGCCCATGTTGATAGTGCTCAAAGTGACAGTGCCCTTGGTGATAGTGCTCATGGTGATAGTGCACATGGTGACAGTGCTCATTGTGACAGTGCTCACTGTGATAGTGCTAATGGTGACGGTTCGCATGCTGAGAGTGCCCATGTGGAAAGACCCATGGTGGCGGTGCTCATGGTGACACTTCCCATGGTGACTGTGCTTATGCTGGCGGTGTACATGGTGAGGAGTTCCCATAGTGAAATTCCTTATGGTGGCACTGCCCATGATGATAGTGTTCATGGTGACAGTGCTCATGGTGAGAGTTCCCATGGTGACAGTGCTCATGTTGACATTGCCCATGGTGACCTTTCCCATGGTGATAGTTCCCATGGTGATACTGCTCATGGTGACAATGCCCACGGTGACAGTGCACACAGTGACAATGCCCATGGTGACAGTGCTCACAGTGATAGTGCTCATGGTGATAGTGCCTATTGTAATAGTGCTCATGGTGACAGTGCCCATGGTTATATTGCTCAAGGTGACACTGCCCATGGTGACAGTGCTCATGGTGACAGTGCCCACGGTGACTATGCTTATGGTGACAGTGCTCATGGTGATAATGCTCATGGTGTCAGTGCTCATGGTGACAGTGCTCACGGTGATACTGCTCATGGTGACAGTTCCATGGTAGACAGGGCCCATGTTGAAAGTGCCTATGGTGACAGTGCTCATGGTGACACTGCCCATGGTGACTGTGCTCATGCTGGAGGTGTACATGATTGGAGTGCCGATGGTGAAATTCCTCATGGTAGCACTGCCCATGGTGATAGTGCTCATGGTGACAGTGCCCACGGTGACAGGGCCCTTGTTGATAGTACCCATGTTAATAGTGCTCACGGTGACAGTGCCCATGGTGATATTGCTCATGGTGACACTACCCATGGTGATAGCGCTCACGGTGATAGTGCTCAGGGTGACATTTCGCATGGTGACAGTGCCCATGTTGAAAGTGCCCATGGTGACATTACCCATGGTGACAGTGCCCATGGTGACAGTGCTCATGTGACAGTGCCCACTGTGACAGTGCTCATGGTGACAGTGCCCTTGGTGATAGTGCTCATGGTGATAGGGCTCATGGTGACAGATCGCATGGTGACAGTTCCCATATTGAAAGTGCCCATGGTGACAGTACCCATGTTGACAGTGCCCATGGTGACAGTGCCCATGGTGACAGGGCTCATGGTGAGAGTCCCCATGGTGAGAATGCTCATGTTGACATTGCCCATGGTGACCGTTCCCATGGTGACAGTTTCCATAGTGATAGTGCACATGGTGACAGTGCTCATGGTGACAGTGCACACGGTGACAATTCCCACAATGACAGTGCTCACGTGATAGTGCTCATGTTGATAGTGCCCATTGTAATAGTGCTCACGGTTACAGTGCCCATGTTGATATTGCTGGAGGTGACACTGCCCTTGGTGATAGTGCTCATGGTGAGAGTGCTCATGGTAATAGTGCTCATGGTGACACTGCTCATGGTGACAGTGCCCATGGTGACAGTGCCCATTCTGATAGTGCTCACGGTGATAGTGCCCACAGGGACAGTGCTAATGGTGACAGTTCCCATGGTGACAGTGCCCATGATGACTGTGCTCATGGTGACAGTGCCCACGGTGACAGTGCTCACGGTGACCGTGCCCTTGGTGATAGTGCTCATGGTGATAGTGCTCATGGTGGCAGTTCGCATGGTGACACTGCCCATGTTGAAAGTACACATGGTGACAATTTTCATCGTGACACTACACATGGTGACTGTGCTCATGCTGGCGGTGTACATGGTTGGATTTCCGATGGTGAAATTCCTCATGGTAGCACTGCCCATGATGATAGTGCTCATGGTGAGAGTGTCCATGGTGACAGTGCCTATGGTGACAGTGCCCATGGTGACATTTCCCATGGTGACAGTGCTCATGGTGAGAGTTCCAATATTGACAGTGCCCATGATGACAGTTCTAACGGTGACAGTGCCCGTGGTGATAGTGCCCATGGAGATAGTGCACATGGTGATAGTCCTCATGGTGACACTGCCCATGGTGACTGTGCTCATGCTGGTAGTGTACATGTTTGGAGTTCCCATGGTGAAATTCCTTATGGTGGCACTGCCCAATATGATAGTGTTCATGGTGACAGTGCTCATGGTGAGAGTTCCCATGGTGACAGTGCTCATGTTGACATTGCCCATGGTGACCTTTCCCATGGTGATAGTTCCCATGGTGATACTGCTCATGGTGACAATGCCCACGGTGACAGTGCACACAGTGACAATGCCCATGGTGACAGTGCTCACGGTGATAGTGCTCATGGTGATAGTGCCTATTGTAATAGTGCTCACGGTGACAGTGCCCATGGTTATATTGCTCAAGGTGACACTGCCCATGGTGATAGTGCTCACAGTGATAGTGCTCATGGTGACAGTTCCCATGGTTACAGTTCCCATGGTGACAGTGCTCATGGTGACAGTGCCCACGGTGACTATGCTTATGGTGACAGTAATCACGGTGATAGTGCTCATTGTGTCAGTGCTCATGGTGACAGTGCTCACGGTGATACTGCTCATGGTGACAGTTCCATGGTAGACAGGGCCCATGTTGAAAGTGCCTATGGTGACAGTGCCCAAAGTAACATTTCCTATGGTGACAGTGCTCATGGTGAGAGTTACCATGGTGACAGTGCACATGGTGACAATTGCCATGGTGACAGTGCTCATGGTGACAATGCTCACTGTGGCAGTTCCACTGGTTACAGTGCTCATGGTGGCAGTGTCCATGGTGGCAGTTCCCAAGATGACAGTGCTCATGGTGACATTTACCATGTTAACAGAGCTCATGATGACAGTGTCCATGATGACAGTGCCCATGTTGACAGTGGCCATGTTGAAAGTGCCCGTGGTGACAGTGCTCATGGTGACACTGCCCATGGTGACTGTGATCATGCTGGTGGTGTACATGGTTGGAGTTCCCATGGTGAAATTCCTCATGGTGGCACTGCCCAGGATGATAGTGCTCATGGTGACAGTGCCCATGGTGACAGTGCCTATGGTGACAGTGCCCATGGTGACATTTCCTATGGGGACAGTGCTCATAGTGACAGTTCCCATGTTCACAGTGCCCACGGTGACAGTGCTCATGGTGACAGTGCTCACAGTGACAGTGCTCATGTTGATAATGCCCATAGTAATAGTGCTCATGGTGACAGTACCCATGGTGATATTGTTCATGGTGACACTGCCCATGGTGATAGTGCTCACGGTGATAGTGCTCACGTTGACAGTGCCCTTGGTGATAGTGCTCATGGTAATACTGCTCATGCTGATAGTGCTCATGGTGATAGTTCGCATGGTGACAGTGCCCATGTTGAAAGTCCAAATGATGGCAATGCTCATGCTGACACTGCCCAAGGTGACTGTGCTCATGCTGGCGGTGTACATGTTTGGAGTTCCCATGGTGAAATTCCTTATGGTGGCACTGCCCATGATGATAGTGTTCATGGTGACAGTGTCCATGGTGACAGTGCCTATGGTGACAGCGCCAATTGTGATAGTGCTCACGGTGATGGTGCCCACAGTGACAGTGCTAATGCTGACAGTCCCCATTGTGACAGTGCACATGATGACAGTGCTCATGGTGACAGTGCCCACGGTGACAGTGCTCATGGTGACAGTGCTCACGGTGACAGTGCCCTTGGTGATAGTACCCATGTTAATAGTGCTCACGGTGACAGTGCCCATGGTGATTTTGCTCACGGTGACACTACCCATGGTGATAGTGCTCACGGTGATAGTGCTCATGGTGACAGTTCCAATGGTTACAGTGCCCATTATGACAGTGCTCATGGTGACATTGCCCACGGTGACAGTGCTCATGGTGACAGTGCTCATGGTGACAGTGCCCTTGGTGATAGTGCTCATGGTGATACTGCTCATGGTGACAGATCGCATGGTGACAGTTCCCATATTGAAAGTGCCCATGGTGACAGTACCCATGTTGACAGTGCCCATGGTGACAGGGCTCATGGTGAGAGTCCGCATGGTGAGAATGCTCATGTTGACATTGCCCATGGTGACCGTTCCCATGGTGACAGTTTCCATAGTGATAGTGCTCATGGTGACAGTGCTCATGGTGACAGTGCACACGGTGACAATTCCCACAATGACAGTGCTCACGTGATAGTGCTCATGTTGATAGTGCCCATTGTAATAGTGCTCACGGTTACAGTGCCCATGTTGATATTGCTGGAGGTGACACTGCCCTTGGTGATAGTGCTCATGGTGAGAGTGCTCATGGTAATAGTGCTCATGGTGACACTGCTCACGGTGACAGTGCCCATGGTGACAGTGCCCATTCTGATAGTGCTCACGGAGATAGTGCCCACAGGGACAGTGCTAATGGTGACAGTTCCCATGGTGACAGTGCCCATGATGACTGTGCTCATGGTGACGGTGCCCACGGTGACAGTGCTCACGGTGACCGTGCCCTTGGTGATAGTGTTCATGGTGATAGTGCTCATGGTGGCAGTTCGCATGGTGACACTGCCCATGTTGAAAGTACACATGGTGACAGTTTTCATCGTGACACTACACATGGTGACTGTGCTCATGCTGGCGGTGTACATGGTTGGAGTTCCAATGTTGAAATTCGTCATGATGGCACTGCCCATGATGATAGAGCTCACGGTGACAATGTCCATTGTGAGAGTGCCCATGGTGACAGTGCTCATGGTGACACTGCCCATGGTGACAGTGCCCATGGTGACACTGCCCATGGTGACAGTGCTCATGGAGAGAGTTCCCATGGTGACAGTGCTCATGTTGACATTGGCCATGATGACCGTTCCCATGGTGACAATTCCCATGGTGATAGTGCTCATGGTGACAGTGCTCATGGTGACAGTGCACACGGGGACAATGCCCACACTGACAGGGCTCACGGTGATAGTGCTCACGGTGATAGTGCTCACATTGACAGTGCTCACTGTGGCAGTGCCAATGGTTACAGTGCTCATGGTGGCAGTGTCCATGGTGGCAGTTCCCAAGATGACAGTACTCATGGTGACATTTCCCATGGTAAGTGAGCTAATGATGATACTGCCCATGGTGACAGTGTCCATGGTGACCGTGCCCACGGTGACAATGCTCATGGTGACAGTGCTCATGGTGATAGTGCTCACGGTGATAGTGCTCACGGTGACAGTGCCCTTGGTGATAGTGCTCATGGTAATACTGCTCATGGTGATAGTGCTCACGGTGATAGTTCGCATGAGGACAGTGCCCATGTGGAAAGTGCCCATGGTGGCCGTGCTCATGGTGACACTGACCATGTTGACTGTGCTCATGCTGGCGGTGTACATGGATGGAGTTCCCATGGTGAAATTCCTTATGGTGGAACTGCCCATGATGATAGTGTTCATGGTGACAGTGTCCATGGTGACAGTGCCTTTCGCGATAGTGCCCATTGTCATAGTGCTCACGGTGATAGTGTCCACAGTGACAGTGCTAATGGTGACAGTCCCCATGGTGACAGTGCCCATGATGACAGTGCTCATGGTGACAGTGCCCACGGTGACAGGGCCCTTGTTGATAGTACCCATGTTAATAGTGCTCACGGTGACAGTGCCCATGGTGATATTGCTCACGGTGACACTACCCATGGTGATAGCGCTCACGGCGATAGTGCTCAGGGTGACATTTCGCATGGTGACAGTGCCCATGTTGAAAGTGCCCATGGTGACATTACCCATGGTGACAGTGCCCATGGTGACAGTGCTCATGTGACAGTGCCCACTGTGACAATGCTCATGGTGACAGTGCTCATGGTGACAGTGCCCTTGGTGATAGTGCTCATGGTGACAGATCGCATGGTGACAGTTCCCATATTGAAACTGCCCATGGTGACAGTGCCCGTGGTGACAGTGCCCATGGTGACAGGGCTCATGGTGAGAGTCCCCATGGTGAGAATGCTCATGTTGACATTGCCCATGGTGACCGTTCCCATGGTGACAGTTTCCATAGTGATAGTGCTCATGGTGACAGTGCTCATGGTGACAGTGCACACGGTGACAATTCCCACAATGACAGTGCTCACGTGATAGTGCTCATGTTGATAGTGCCCATTGTAATAGTTCTCACGGTTACAGTGCCCATGTTGATATTGCTGGAGGTGACACTGCCCTTGGTGATAGTGCTCATGGTGAGAGTGCTCATGGTAATAGTGCTCATGGTGACACTGCTCACGGTGACAGTGCCCATGGTGACAGTGCCCATTCTGATAGTGCTCACGGTGATAGTGCCCACAGGGACAGTGCTAATGGTGACAGTTCCCATGGTGACAGTGCCCATGATGACTGTGCTCATGGTGACAGTGCCCACGGTGACAGTGCTCACGGTGACCGTGCCCTTGGTGATAGTGCTCATGGTGATAGTGCTCATGGTGGCAGTTCGCATGGTGACACTGCCCATGTTGAAAGTACACATGGTGACAGTTTTCATCGTGACACTACACATGGTGACTGTGCTCATGCTGGCGGTGTACATGGTTGGAGTTCCAATGGTGAAATTCGTCATGATGGCACTGCCCATGATGATAGTGCTCATGGTGAGAGTTCCCATGGTGACAGTGCTCATGTTGACATTGCCCATGGTGACCGTTCCCATGGTGACAGTTCCCATGGTGATAGTGCTCATGGTTACAGTGCTCATGGTGATAGTGCAAACTGTGACAATGCCCACGGTGACAGTGCTCACCGTGATAGTGCTCATGGTGATAGTGCCTATTGTAATAGTGCTCACAGTGACAGTGCCGATGTTGATATTGCTCAAGGTGACACTGCCCATGGTGATATTGCTCACGGTGATAGTGCTCATGGTGACACTGCCCTTGGTTAGAGTGCTCATGGTGATAGTGCTCATGGTAATAGTGCTGATAGTGACACTGCCCATGATGAAAGTGCCCATGGTGACACGAACCATAGTGACATTTCCCATGGTGACAGTGCTCATGTTGAGAGTTCCCATGGTGATAGGGTCCATGGTGACATTGCCCATGGTGAGTGTGCCCATGGTGACAGTGCTCATTTTGACAGTGCCCATGGTGTCCGTTCCCATGGTGACAGTTCCCATGGATACAGTGCCCATGTTGACAGTGCTCATGGTGACAGAGCCCACGGTGACAGTGCTCATGGTGACAGTGCTCATGGTGACAGTGCCCTTGGTGACAGTGCCCATGGTAATAGTGCTCACGGTGACAGTGCCCATGGTGATAGTGCTCATGGTGACAGTTCCCTTGGTGATAGTGCTCATGGTGATAGGGCTCATGGTGATAGTGCTCATGGTGACAGTTCGCATGGTGACAGTGCTCATGATGACAGTGCTCATTGTGACAGTGCCCACGGTGACAGTGCTCATGGTGACAGTGCTCACGATGACAGTGCCCTTGGTGATAGTACCCATGGTAATAGTGCTCACATGACAGTGCCCATAGTGATATTGCTCACGATGACACTGACCATGGTGATAGTGCTCACGGTTACACTGACCATGTTGATAGTGCTCAAAGTGACAGTGCCCTTGGTGATAGTGCTCATGGTGATAGTGCACATGGTGACAGTGCTCATTGTGACAGTGCTCACTGTGATAGTGCTAATGGTGACGGTTCGCATGCTGAGAGTTCCCATGTGGAAAGACCCATGGTGGCGGTGCTCATGGTGACACTTCCCATGGTGACTGTGCTTATGCTGGCGGTGTACATGGTTAGGAGTTCCCATAGTGAAATTCCTTATGGTGGCACTGCCCATGATGATAGTGTTCATGGTGACAGTGCTCATGGTGAGAATTCCCATGGTGACAGTGCTCATGTTGACATTGCCCATGGTGACCTTTCCCATGGTGATAGTTCCCATGGTGATACTGCTCATGGTGACAATGCCCACGGTGACAGTGCACACAGTGACAATGCCCATGGTGACAGTGCTCACAGTGATAGTGCTCATGGTGATAGTGCCTATTGTAATAGTGCTCATGGTGACAGTGCCCATGGTTATATTGCTCAAGGTGACACTGCCCAAGGTGACAGTGCTCATGGTGACAGTGCCCACGGTGACTATGCTTATGGTGACAGTGCTCATGGTGATAATGCTCATGGTGTCAGTGCTCATGGTGACAGTGCTCACGGTGATACTGCTCATGGTGACAGTTCCATGGTAGACAGGGCCCATGTTGAAAGTGCCTATGGTGACAGTGCTCATGGTGACACTGCCCATGGTGACTGTGCTCATGCTGGAGGTGTACATGATTGGAGTGCCGATGGTGAAATTCCTCATGGTAGCACTGCCCATGATGATAGTGCTCATGGTGACAGTGCCCACGGTGACAGGGCCCTTGTTGATAGTACCCATGTTAATAGTGCTCACGGTGACAGTGCCCATGGTGATATTGCTCATGGTGACACTACCCATGGTGATAGCGCTCACGGTGATAGTGCTCAGGGTGACATTTCGCATGGTGACAGTGCCCATGTTGAAAGTGCCCATGGTGACATTACCCATGGTGACAGTGCCTATGGTGACAGTGCTCATGTGACAGTGCCCACTGTGACAGTGCTCATGGTGACAGTGCCCTTGGTGATAGTGCTCATGGTGATAGGGCTCATGGTGACAGATCGCATGGTGACAGTTCCCATATTGAAAGTGCCCATGGTGACAGTACCCATGTTGACAGTGCCCATGGTGACAGTGCCCATGGTGACAGGGCTCATGGTGAGAGTCCCCATGGTGAGAATGCTCATGTTGACATTGCCCATGGTGACCGTTCCCATGGTGACAGTTTCCATAGTGATAGTGCACATGGTGACAGTGCTCATGGTGACAGTGCACATGGTGACAATTCCCACAATGACAGTGCTCACGTGATAGTGCTCATGTTGATAGTGCCCATTGTAATAGTGCTCACGGTTACAGTGCCCATGTTGATATTGCTGGAGGTGACACTGCCCTTGGTGATAGTGCTCATGGTGAGAGTGCTCATGGTAATAGTGCTCATGGTGACACTGCTCACGGTGACAGTGCCCATGGTGACAGTGCCCATTCTGATAGTGCTCACGGTGATAGTGCCCACAGGGACAGTGCTAATGGTGACAGTTCCCATGGTGACAGTGCCCATGATGACTGTGCTCATGGTGACAGTGCCCACGGTGACAGTGCTCACGGTGACCGTGCCCTTGGTGATAGTGCTCATGGTGATAGTGCTCATGGTGGCAGTTCGCATGGTGACACTGCCCATGTTGAAAGTACACATGGTGACAATTTTCATCGTGACACTACACATGGTGACTGTGCTCATGCTGGCGGTGTACATGGTTGGATTTCCGATGGTGAAATTCCTCATGGTAGCACTGCCCATGATGATAGTGCTCATGGTGAGAGTGTCCATGGTGACAGTGCCTATGGTGACAGTGCCCATGGTGACATTTCCCATGGTGACAGTGCTCATGGTGAGAGTTCCAATATTGACAGTGCCCATGATGACAGTTCTAACGGTGACAGTGCCCGTGGTGATAGTGCCCATGGAGATAGTGCACATGGTGATAGTCCTCATGGTGACACTGCCCATGGTGACTGTGCTCATGCTGGTAGTGTACATGTTTGGAGTTCCCATGGTGAAATTCCTTATGGTGGCACTGCCCATTATGATAGTGTTCATGGTGACAGTGCTCATGGTGAGAGTTCCCATGGTGACAGTGCTCATGTTGACATTGCCCATGGTGACCTTTCCCATGGTGATAGTTCCCATGGTGATACTGCTCATGGTGACAATGCCCACGGTGACAGTGCACACAGTGACAATGCCCATGGTGACAGTGCTCACGGTGATAGTGCTCATGGTGATAGTGCCTATTGTAATAGTGCTCACGGTGACAGTGCCCATGGTTATATTGCTCAAGGTGACACTGCCCATGGTGATAGTGCTCACAGTGATAGTGCTCATGGTGACAGTTCCCATGGTTACAGTTCCCATGGTGTCAGTGCTCATGGTGACAGTGCTCACGGTGATACTGCTCATGGTGACAGTTCCATGGTAGACAGGGCCCATGTTGAAAGTGCCTATGGTGACAGTGCCCAAAGTAACATTTCCTATGGTGACAGTGCTCATGGTGAGAGTTACCATGGTGACAGTGCACATGGTGACAATTGCCATGGTGACAGTGCTCATGGTGACAATGCTCACTGTGGCAGTTCCACTGGTTACAGTGCTCATGGTGGCAGTGTCCATGGTGGCAGTTCCCAAGATGACAGTGCTCATGGTGACATTTACCATGTTAACAGAGCTCATGATGACAGTGTCCATGATGACAGTGCCCATGTTGACAGTGGCCATGTTGAAAGTGCCCGTGGTGACAGTGCTCATGGTGACACTGCCCATGGTGACTGTGATCATGCTGGTGGTGTACATGGTTGGAGTTCCCATGGTGAAATTCCTCATGGTGGCACTGCCCAGGATGATAGTGCTCATGGTGACAGTGCCCATGGTGACAGTGCCTATGGTGACAGTGCCCATGGTGACGTTTCCTATGGGGACAGTGCTCATAGTGACAGTTCCCATGTTCACAGTGCCCACGGTGACAGTGCTCATGGTGACAGTGCTCACAGTGACAGTGCTCATGTTGATAATGCCCATAGTAATAGTGCTCATGGTGACAGTACCCATGGTGATATTGTTCATGGTGACACTGCCCATGGTGATAGTGCTCACGGTGATAGTGCTCACGTTGACAGTGCCCTTGGTGATAGTGCTCATGGTAATACTGCTCATGCTGATAGTGCTCATGGTGATAGTTCGCATGGTGACAGTGCCCATGTTGAAAGTCCCCATGATGGCAATGCTCATGCTGACACTGCCCAAGGTGACTGTGCTCATGCTGGCGGTGTACATGTTTGGAGTTCCCATGGTGAAATTCCTTATGGTGGCACTGCCCATGATGATAGTGTTTATGGTGACAGTGTCCATGGTGACAGTGCCTATGGTGACAGCGCCAATTGTGATAGTGCTCACGGTGATGGTGCCCACAGTGACAGTGCTAATGCTGACAGTCCCCATTGTGACAGTGCACATGATGACAGTGCTCATGGTGACAGTGCCCACGGTGACAGTGCTCATGGTGACAGTGCTCACGGTGACAGTGCCCTTGGTGATAGTACCCATGTTAATAGTGCTCACGGTGACAGTGCCCATGGTGATTTTGCTCACGGTGACACTACCCATGGTGATAGTGCTCACGGTGATAGTGCTCATGGTGACAGTTCCAATGGTTACAGTGCCCATTATGACAGTGCTCATGGTGACATTGCCCACGGTGACAGTGCTCATGGTGACAGTGCTCATGGTGACAGTGCCCTTGGTGATAGTGCTCATGGTGATACTGCTCATGGTGACAGATCGCATGGTGACAGTTCCCATATTGAAAGTGCCCATGGTGACAGTACCCATGTTGACAGTGCCCATGGTGACAGGGCTCATGGTGAGAGTCCGCATGGTGAGAATGCTCATGTTGACATTGCCCATGGTGACCGTTCCCATGGTGACAGTTTCCATAGTGATAGTGCTCATGGTGACAGTGCTCATGGTGACAGTGCACACGGTGACAATTCCCACAATGACAGTGCTCACGTGATAGTGCTCATGTTGATAGTGCCCATTGTAATAGTGCTCACGGTTACAGTGCCCATGTTGATATTGCTGGAGGTGACACTGCCCTTGGTGATAGTGCTCATGGTGAGAGTGCTCATGGTAATAGTGCTCATGGTGACACTGCTCACGGTGACAGTGCCCATGGTGACAGTGCCCATTCTGATAGTGCTCACGGAGATAATGCCCACAGGGACAGTGCTAATGGTGACAGTTCCCATGGTGACAGTGCCCATGATGACTGTGCTCATGGTGACGGTGCCCACGGTGACAGTGCTCACGGTGACCGTGCCCTTGGTGATAGTGTTCATGGTGATAGTGCTCATGGTGGCAGTTCACATGGTGACACTGCCCATGTTGAAAGTACACATGGTGACAGTTTTCATCGTGACACTACACATGGTGACTGTGCTCATGCTGGCGGTGTACATGGTTGGAGTTCCAATGTTGAAATTCGTCATGATGGCACTGCCCATGATGATAGAGCTCACGGTGACAATGTCCATTGTGAGAGTGCCCATGGTGACAGTGCTCATGGTGACACTGCCCATGGTGACAGTGCCCATGGTGACACTGCCCATGGTGACAGTGCTCATGGAGAGAGTTCCCATGGTGACAGTGCTCATGTTGACATTGGCCATGATGACCGTTCCCATGGTGACAATTCCCATGGTGATAGTGCTCATGGTGACAGTGCTCATGGTGACAGTGCACACGGGGACAATGCCCACACTGACAGGGCTCACGGTGATAGTGCTCACGGTGATAGTGCTCACGTTGACAGTGCTCACTGTGGCAGTGCCAATGGTTACAGTGCTCATGGTGGCAGTGTCCATGGTGGCAGTTCCCAAGATGACAGTGCTCATGGTGACATTTCCCATGGTAAGTGAGCTAATGATGATACTGCCCATGGTGACAGTGCCCATGGTGACCGTGCCCACGGTGACAATGCTCATGGTGACAGTGCTCATGGTGATAGTGCTCACGGTGATAGTGCTCACGTTGACAGTGCCCTTGGTGATAGTGCTCATGGTGACATTTCCCATGGAAAGTGAGCTAATGATGATACTGCCCATGGTGACAGTGCCCATGGTGACCGTGCCCACGGTGACAATGCTCATGGTGACAGTGCTCATGGTGATAGTGCTCACGGTGATAGTGCTCACGTTGACAGTGCCCTTGGTGATAGTGCTCATGGTAATACTGCTCATGGTGATAGTGCTCACGGTGATAGTTCGCATGAGGACAGTGCCCATGTGGAAAGTGCCCATGGTGGCCGTGCTCATGGTCACACTGACCATGTTGACTGTGCTCATGCTGGCGGTGTACATGGATGGAGTTCCCATGGTGAAAATCCTTATGGTGGAACTGCCCATGATGATAGTGTTCATGTTGACAGTGTCCATGGTGACAGTGCCTTTCGCGATAGTGCCCATTGTCATAGTGCTCACGGTGATAGTGTCCACAGTGACAGTGCTAATGGCGACAGTCCCCATGGTGACAGTGCCCATGATGACAGTGCTCATGGTGACAGTGCCCACGGTGACAGGGCCCTTGTTGATAGTACCCATGTTAATAGTGCTCACGGTGACAGTGCCCATGGTGATATTGCTCACGGTGACACTACCCATGGTGATAGCGCTCACGGCGATAGTGCTCAGGGTGACATTTCGCATGGTGACAGTGCCCATGTTGAAAGTGCCCATGGTGACATTACCCATGGTGACAGTGCCCATGGTGACAGTGCTCATGTGACAGTGCCCACTGTGACAATGCTCATGGTGACAGTGCTCATGGTGACAGTGCCCTTGGTGATAGTGCTCATGGTGATAGTGCTCATGGTGACAGATCGCATGGTGACAGTTCCCATATTGAAAGTGCCCATGGTGACAGTGCCCGTGGTGACAGTGCCCATGGTGACAGGGCTCATGGTGAGAGTCCGCATGGTGAGAATGCTCATGTTGACATTGCCCATGGTGACCGTTCCCATGGTGACAGTTTCCATAGTGATAGTGCTCATGGTGACAGTGCTCATGGTGACAGTGCACACGGTGACAATTCCCACAATGACAGTGCTCACGTGATAGTGCTCATGTTGATAGTGCCCATTGTAATAGTGCTCACGGTTACAGTGCCCATGTTGATATTGCTGGAGGTGACACTGCCCTTGGTGATAGTGCTCATGGTGAGAGTGCTCATGGTAATAGTGCTCATGGTGACACTGCTCACGGTGACAGTGCCCATGGTGACAGTGCCCATTCTGATAGTGCTCACGGAGATAGTGCCCACAGGGACAGTGCTAATGGTGAGAGTTCCCATGGTGACAGTGCTCATGTTGACATTGCCCATGGTGACCTTTCCCATGGTGATAGTTCCCATGGTGATACTGCTCATGGTGACAATGCCCACGGTGACAGTGCACACAGTGACAATGCCCATGGTGACAGTGCTCACAGTGATAGTGCTCATGGTGATAGTGCCTATTGTAATAGTGCTCATGGTGACAGTGCCCATGGTTATATTGCTCAAGGTGACACTGCCCATGGTGACAGTGCTCATGGTGACAGTGCCCACGGTGACTATGCTTATGGTGACAGTGCTCATGGTGATAATGCTCATGGTGTCAGTGCTCATGATGACAGTGCTCACGGTGATACTGCTCATGGTGACAGTTCCATGGTAGACAGGGCCCATGTTGAAAGTGCCTATGGTGACAGTGCTCATGGTGACACTGCCCATGGTGACTGTGCTCATGCTGGAGGTGTACATGATTGGAGTGCCGATGGTGAAATTCCTCATGGTAGCACTGCCCATGATGATAGTGCTCATGGTGACAGTGCCCACGGTGACAGGGCCCTTGTTGATAGTACCCATGTTAATAGTGCTCACGGTGACAGTGCCCATGGTGATATTGCTCATGGTGACACTACCCATGGTGATAGCGCTCACGGTGATAGTGCTCAGGGTGACATTTCGCATGGTGACAGTGCCCATGTTGAAAGTGCCCATGGTGACATTACCCATGGTGACAGTGCCCATGGTGACAGTGCTCATGTGACAGTGCCCACTGTGACAGTGCTCATGGTGACAGTGCCCTTGGTGATAGTGCTCATGGTGATAGGGCTCATGGTGACAGATCGCATGGTGACAGTTCCCATATTGAAAGTGCCCATGGTGACAGTACCCATGTTGACAGTGCCCATGGTGACAGTGCCCATGGTGACAGGGCTCATGGTGAGAGTCCCCATGGTGAGAATGCTCATGTTGACATTGCCCATGGTGACCGTTCCCATGGTGACAGTTTCCATAGTGATAGAGCACATGGTGACAGTGCTCATGGTGACAGTGCACACGGTGACAATTCCCACAATGACAGTGCTCACGTGATAGTGCTCATGTTGATAGTGCCCATTGTAATAGTTCTCACGGTTACAGTGCCCATGTTGATATTGCTGGAGGTGACACTGCCCTTGGTGATAGTGCTCATGGTGAGAGTGCTCATGGTAATAGTGCTCATGGTGACACTGCTCATGGTGACAGTGCCCATGGTGACAGTGCCCATTCTGATAGTGCTCACGGTGATAGTGCCCACAGGGACAGTGCTAATGGTGACAGTTCCCATGGTGACAGTGCCCATGATGACTGTGCTCATGGTGACAGTGCCCACGGTGACAGTGCTCACGGTGACCGTGCCCTTGGTGATAGTGCTCATGGTGATAGTGCTCATGGTGGCAGTTCGCATGGTGACACTGCCCATGTTGAAAGTACACATGGTGACAATTTTCATCGTGACACTACACATGGTGACTGTGCTCATGCTGGCGGTGTACATGGTTGGATTTCCGATGGTGAAATTCCTCATGGTAGCACTGCCCATGATGATAGTGCTCATGGTGAGAGTGTCCATGGTGACAGTGCCTATGGTGACAGTGCCCATGGTGACATTTCCCATGGTGACAGTGCTCATGGTGAGAGTTCCAATATTGACAGTGCCCATGATGACAGTTCTAACGGTGACAGTGCCCGTGGTGATAGTGCCCATGGAGATAGTGCACATGGTGATAGTCCTCATGGTGACACTGCCCATGGTGACTGTGCTCATGCTGGTAGTGTACATGTTTGGAGTTCCCATGGTGAAATTCCTTATGGTGGCACTGCCCATTATGATAGTGTTCATGGTGACAGTGCTCATGGTGAGAGTTCCCATGCTGACAGTGCTCATGTTGACATTGCCCATGGTGACCTTTCCCATGGTGATAGTTCCCATGGTGATACTGCTCATGGTGACAATGCCCACGGTGACAGTGCTCACGGTGATAGTGCTCATGGTGATAGTGCCTATTGTAATAGTGCTCACGGTGACAGTGCCCATGGTTATATTGCTCAAGGTGACACTGCCCATGCTGATAGTGCTCACAGTGATAGTGCTCATGGTGACAGTTCCCATGGTTACAGTTCCCATGGTGACAGTGCTCATGGTGACAGTGCCCACGGTGACTATGCTTATGGTGACAGTAATCACGGTGATAGTGCTCATTGTGTCAGTGCTCATGGTGACAGTGCTCACGGTGATACTGCTCATGGTGACAGTTCCATGGTAGACAGGGCCCATGTTGAAAGTGCCTATGGTGACAGTGCCCAAAGTAATATTTCCCATGGTGACAGTGCTCATGGTGAGAGTTACCATGGTGACAGTGCACATGGTGACAATTGCCATGGTGACAGTGCTCATGGTGACAATGCTCACTGTGGCAGTTCCACTGGTTACAGTGCTCATGGTGGCAGTGTCCATGGTGGCAGTTCCCAAGATGACAGTGCTCATGGTGACATTTACCATGTTAACAGAGCTCATGATGACAGTGTCCATGATGACTGTGCCCATGTTGACAGTGGCCATGTTGAAAGTGCCCGTGGTGACAGTGCTCATGGTGACACTGCCCATGGTGACTGTGATCATGCTGGTGGTGTACATGGTTGGAGTTCCCATGGTGAAATTCCTCATGGTGGCACTGCCCAGGATGATAGTGCTCATGGTGACAGTGCCCATGGTGACAGTGCCTATGGTGACAGTGCCCATGGTGACATTTCCTATGGGGACAGTGCTCATAGTGACAGTTCCCATGTTCACAGTGCCCACGGTGACAGTGCTCATGGTGACAGTGCTCACAGTGACAGTGCTCATGTTGATAATGCCCATAGTAATAGTGCTCATGGTGACAGTACCCATGGTGATATTGTTCATGGTGACACTGCCCATGGTGATAGTGCTCACGGTGATAGTGCTCACGTTGACAGTGCCCTTGGTGATAGTGCTCATGGTAATACTGCTCATGCTGATAGTGCTCATGGTGATAGTTCGCATGGTGACAGTGCCCATGTTGAAAGTCCAAATGATGGCAATGCTCATGCTGACACTGCCCAAGGTGACTGTGCTCATGCTGGCGGTGTACATGTTTGGAGTTCCCATGGTGAAATTCCTTATGGTGGCACTGCCCATGATGATAGTGTTCATGGTGACAGTGTCCATGGTGACAGTGCCTATGGTGACAGCGCCAATTGTGATAGTGCTCACGGTGATGGTGCCCACAGTGACAGTGCTAATGCTGACAGTCCCCATTGTGACAGTGCACATGATGACAGTGCTCATGGTGACAGTGCCCACGGTGACAGTGCTCATGGTGACAGTGCTCACGGTGACAGTGCCCTTGGTGATAGTACCCATGTTAATAGTGCTGACGGTGACAGTGCCCATGGTGATTTTGCTCACGGTGACACTACCCATGGTGATAGTGCTCACGGTGATAGTGCTCATGGTGACAGTTCCAATGGTTACAGTGCCCATTATGACAGTGCTCATGGTGACATTGCCCACGGTGACAGTGCTCATGGTGACAGTGCTCATGGTGACAGTGCCCTTGGTGATAGTGCTCATGGTGATACTGCTCATGGTGACAGATCGCATGGTGACAGTTCCCATATTGAAAGTGCCCATGGTGACAGTACCCATGTTGACAGTGCCCATGGTGACAGGGCTCATGGTGAGAGTCCGCATGGTGAGAATGCTCATGTTGACATTGCCCATGGTGACCGTTCCCATGGTGACAGTTTCCATAGTGATAGTGCTCATGGTGACAGTGCTCATGGTGACAGTGCACACGGTGACAATTCCCACAATGACAGTGCTCACGTGATAGTGCTCATGTTGATAGTGCCCATTGTAATAGTGCTCACGGTTACAGTGCCCATGTTGATATTGCTGGAGGTGACACTGCCCTTGGTGATAGTGCTCATGGTGAGAGTGCTCATGGTAATAGTGCTCATGGTGACACTGCTCACGGTGACAGTGCCCATGGTGACAGTGCCCATTCTGATAGTGCTCACGGAGATAGTGCCCACAGGGACAGTGCTAATGGTGACAGTTCCCATGGTGACAGTGCCCATGATGACTGTGCTCATGGTGAAGGTGCCCACGGTGATAGTGCTCACGGTGACCGTGCCCTTGGTGATAGTGTTCATGGTGATAGTGCTCATGGTGGCAGTTCGCATGGTGACACTGCCCATGTTGAAAGTACACATGGTGACAGTTTTCATCGTGACACTACACATGGTGACTGTGCTCATGCTGGCGGTGTACATGGTTGGAGTTCCAATGTTGAAATTCGTCATGATGGCACTGCCCATGATGATAGAGCTCACGGTGACAATGTCCATTGTGAGAGTGCCCATGGTGACAGTGCTCATGGTGACACTGCCCATGGTGACAGTGCCCATGGTGACACTGCCCATGGTGACAGTGCTCATGGAGAGAGTTCCCATGGTGACAGTGCTCATGTTGACATTGGCCATGATGACCGTTCCCATGGTGACAATTCCCATGGTGATAGTGCTCATGGTGACAGTGCTCATGGTGACAGTGCACACGGGGACAATGCCCACACTGACAGGGCTCACGGTGATAGTGCTCACGGTGATAGTGCTCACATTGACAGTGCTCACTGTGGCAGTGCCAATGGTTACAGTGCTCATGGTGGCAGTGTCCATGGTGGCAGTTCCCAAGATGACAGTACTCATGGTGACATTTCCCATGGTAAGTGAGCTAATGATGATACTGCCCATGGTGACAGTGTCCATGGTGACCGTGCCCACGGTGACAATGCTCATGGTGACAGTGCTCATGGTGATAGTGCTCACGGTGATAGTGCTCACGGTGACAGTGCCCTTGGTGATAGTGCTCATGGTAATACTGCTCATGGTGATAGTGCTCACGGTGATAGTTCGCATGAGGACAGTGCCCATGTGGAAAGTGCCCATGGTGGCCGTGCTCATGGTGACACTGACCATGTTGACTGTGCTCATGCTGGCGGTGTACATGGATGGAGTTCCCATGGTGAAATTCCTTATGGTGGAACTGCCCATGATGATAGTGTTCATGGTGACAGTGTCCATGGTGACAGTGCCTTTCGCGATAGTGCCCATTGTCATAGTGCTCACGGTGATAGTGTCCACAGTGACAGTGCTAATGGTGACAGTCCCCATGGTGACAGTGCCCATGATGACAGTGCTCATGGTGACA
This sequence comes from Balaenoptera ricei, assembly GCF_028023285.1. Lineage (NCBI taxonomy): Eukaryota > Metazoa > Chordata > Mammalia > Artiodactyla > Balaenopteridae > Balaenoptera > Balaenoptera ricei. The sequence continues at coordinate 42,275 of NW_026777887.1, read as the reverse complement.
GTGCCCACGGTGACAGGGCCCTTGTTGATAGTACCCATGTTAATAGTGCTCACGGTGACAGTGCCCATGGTGATATTGCTCACGGTGACACTACCCATGGTGATAGCGCTCACGGCGATAGTGCTCAGGGTGACATTTCGCATGGTGACAGTGCCCATGTTGAAAGTGCCCATGGTGACATTACCCATGGTGACAGTGCCCATGGTGACAGTGCTCATGTGACAGTGCCCACTGTGACAATGCTCATGGTGACAGTGCTCATGGTGACAGTGCCCTTGGTGATAGTGCTCATGGTGACAGATCGCATGGTGACAGTTCCCATATTGAAACTGCCCATGGTGACAGTGCCCGTGGTGACAGTGCCCATGGTGACAGGGCTCATGGTGAGAGTCCCCATGGTGAGAATGCTCATGTTGACATTGCCCATGGTGACCGTTCCCATGGTGACAGTTTCCATAGTGATAGTGCTCATGGTGACAGTGCTCATGGTGACAGTGCACACGGTGACAATTCCCACAATGACAGTGCTCACGTGATAGTGCTCATGTTGATAGTGCCCATTGTAATAGTGCTCACGGTTACAGTGCCCATGTTGATATTGCTGGAGGTGACACTGCCCTTGGTGATAGTGCTCATGGTGAGAGTGCTCATGGTAATAGTGCTCATGGTGACACTGCTCACGGTGACAGTGCCCATGGTGACAGTGCCCATTCTGATAGTGCTCACGGTGATAGTGCCCACAGGGACAGTGCTAATGGTAACAGTTCCCATGGTGACAGTGCCCATGATGACTGTGCTCATGGTGACAGTGCCCACGGTGACAGTGCTCACGGTGACCGTGCCCTTGGTGATAGTGCTCATGGTGATAGTGCTCATGGTGGCAGTTCGCATGGTGACACTGCCCATGTTGAAAGTACACATGGTGACAGTTTTCATCGTGACACTACACATGGTGACTGTGCTCATGCTGGCGGTGTACATGGTTGGAGTTCCAATGGTGAAATTCGTCATGATGGCACTGCCCATGATGATAGTGCTCATGGTGAGAGTTCCCATGATGACAGTGCCCATGGTGACATTTCCCATGGTGACTGTGCTCATGTGGACAGTGCACACGGTGACAGAGTTCATGGTGATATTGCTCACGGTGACACTGCCCATGGTTATAGTGCTCACGGTGATAGTGCTCATGCCTACAGTTCCCATGGTGACAGTGCCCACGGTGACAGTGCTCATGGTGACATTGCCCACAGTGACAGTGCTCATGGTGACAGTGCTCAAGGTGATAGTGCTCATGGTGACCGTTCACAAGGTGACAGGGCCCATGTTGAAAGTGTCCATGGTGACAGTGCTCATGGTGGCACTGACCATGGTGACTGTGCTCATGCTGGCGGTGTACATGGTTGGATTTCCGATGGTGAAATTCCTCATGGTAGCACTGCCCGTGATGATAGTGCTCATGGTGACAGTGCTCACGGTCACATTTCCCTTGGTGATAGTGCTCATGGTGATAGTGGTCATAGTGAGAGTTCGTATGGTGACAGTGCCCACAGTGGCTGTGCTCATTGTGACAGTTCCTATGGGGACAGTGCCCATGATGACAGTGCTAATGGTGACAGTGGCCACTGTGACAGTGCTCACAGTGACAGTGCCCTTGGTGATAGTGCTCATGGTGATAGTGGTCATAGTGAGAGTTCGTATGGTGACAGTGCCCATGTTGAAAGTGCACATGGTGACAGTACCCATGGTGAAAGTGCCCATGGTGACATTTCCCATGGTGATAGTGCTCATGGTGAGAGTTCCCATGGTGACAGTGCTCATGTTGACATTGCCCATGGTGACCGTTCCCATGGTGACTGTTCCCATGGTGATAGTGCTCATGGTTACAGTGCTCATGGTGATAGTGCAAACTGTGACAATGCCCACGGTGACAGTGCTCACCGTGATAGTGCTCATGGTGATAGTGCCTATTGTAATAGTGCTCACAGTGACAGTGCCGATGTTGATATTGCTCAAGGTGACACTGCCCATGGTGATATTGCTCACGGTGATAGTGCTCATGGTGACACTGCCCTTGGTTAGAGTGCTCATGGTGATAGTGCTCATGGTAATAGTGCTGATAGTGACACTGCCCATGATGAAAGTGCCCATGGTGACACGAACCATAGTGACATTTCCCATGGTGACAGTGCTCATGTTGAGAGTTCCCATGGTGATAGTGTCCATGGTGACATTGCCCATGATGAGTGTGCCCATGGTGACAGTGCTCATTTTGACAGTGCCCATGGTGTCCGTTCCCATGGTGACAGTTCCCATGGTGATAGTGCTCACCGTGATACTGCCCATGGTGACAGTTCCCATGGATACAGTGCCCATGTTGACAGTGCTCATGGTGACAGAGCCCACGGTGACAGTGCTCATGGTGACAGTGCTCATGGTGACAGTGCCCTTGGTGACAGTGCCCATGGTAATAGTGCTCACGGTGACACTGCCCATGGTGATAGTGCTCACGGTGATAGTGCTCATGGTGACACTGCCCTTGGTGATAGTGCTCATGGTGATAGTGCTCATGGTAATAGTGCTCATGTTGACACTGCCCATGGTGACAGTGCCCAAGGTGACATTGCCCATAGTGACATTTCCCATGGTGACAGTGCACAAGGTGACAGTTCCCATAGTGACAGTGCTCACGGTGACAGTGCTCACTGTGGCAGTTCCACTGGTTACATTGCTCATGGTGGCAGTGTCCATGGTGGCAGTTCCCAAGATGACAGTGCTCATGGTGACATTTACCATGTTAACAGAGCTCATGATGACAGTGTCCATGATTACAGTGCCCATGTTGAGAGTGGCCATGTTGAAAGTGCCCGTGGTGACAGTGCTCATGGTGACACTGCCCATGGTGACTGTGCTCATGCTGCTGGTGTACATGGTTGGAGTTCCCATGGTGAAATTCCTCATGGTGGCACTGCCCAGGATGATAGTGCTCACGGTGACACTACCCATGGTGATAGTGCTCACGGTGATAGTGCTCATGGTGACAGTTCCAATGGTAACAGTGCCCATTATGACAGTGCTCATGGTGACAGTGCCCACGGTGACAGTGCTCATGGTGACAGTGCCCTTGGTGATAGTGCTCATTGTGATAGTGCTCATGGTGGCAGTTTGCATGGTGACACTGCCCATGTTGAAAGTGCCCATGGTGACAGTTCTCATGGTGGCACTGCCCATGGTGACTGTGCTCATGCTGGCGGTGTACCTGGTTGGAGTTCCGATGGTGAATTTCCTCATGGTAGCACTGCCCATGATGATAGAGCTCATGGTGACAGTGTCCATGGCGACAGTGCCTATGGTGACAGAGCCCATTGTGATAGTGCTCTCAGTGACAGTGCCCACTGTGACAGTGCTCAATGTGACAGTGCTCACGGTGACAGTGCACACAGTGACAATGCCCACACTGACAGTGCTCACGATGATAGTGCTCATGGTGATAGTGCCCATTGTAATAGTGCTCACGGTGACAGTGCCCATGTTGATGTTGCTCAAGGTGACACTGCCCATGGTGATAGTGCTCATGGTGATAGTGCTCATGGTGACACTGCCCTTGGTGATAGTGCTCATGGTGATAGTGCTCATGGTAATAGTGCTCATGTTGACACTGCCCATGGTGACACTGCCCAAGGTGACATTTCCCATGGTGACAGTGCACAAGGTGACAGTTCCCATGGTGACAGTGCTCACGGTGACAGTGCTCACTGTGGCAGTGCCAATGGTTACAGTGCTCATGGTGGCAGTGTCCATGGTGGCAGTTCCCAAGATGACAGTGCTCATGGTGACATTTCTCATTGTAACAGAGCTCATGATGACAGTGTCCATGGTGACAGTGGCCATTTTGAAAGTGCCCATGGTGACAGTGCTCATGGTGACATTGCCCATGGTGAATATGCTCATGCTGGCGGTGTACATGGTTGGACTTCCCATGGTGAAATTCCTCATGGTGGCTCTGCCCATGATGATAGAGCTCACGGTGACTGTCCATTGTGAGAGTGCCCATGGTGACAGTGCTCATGGTGACACTGCCCATGGTGACAGTGCCCATGGTGACACTGCCCATGGTGACAGTGCTCATGGAGAGAGTTCCCATGGTGACAGTGCTCATGTTGACATTGGCCATGATGACCGTTCCCATGGTGACAATTCCCATGGTGATAGTGCTCATGGTGACAGTGCTCATGGTGACAGTGCACACGGGGACAATGCCCACACTGACAGGGCTCACGGTGATAGTGCTCACGGTGATAGTGCTCACGTTGACAGTGCTCACTGTGGCAGTGCCAATGGTTACAGTGCTCATGGTGGCAGTGTCCATGGTGGCAGTTCCCAAGATGACAGTGCTCATGGTGACATTTCCCATGGTAAGTGAGCTAATGATGATACTGCCCATGGTGACAGTGCCCATGGTGACCGTGCCCACGGTGACAATGCTCATGGTGACAGTGCTCATGGTGATAGTGCTCACGGTGATAGTGCTCACGTTGACAGTGCCCTTGGTGATAGTGCTCATGGTAATACTGCTCATGGTGATAGTGCTCACGGTGATAGTTCGCATGGGGACAGTGCCCATGTGGAAAGTGCCCATGGTGGCCGTGCTCATGGTGACACTGACCATGTTGACTGTGCTCATGCTGGCGGTGTACATGGATGGAGTTCCCATGGTGAAATTCCTTATGGTGGAACTGCCCATGATGATAGTGTTCATGGTGACAGTGTCCATGGTGACAGTGCCTTTCGCGATAGTGCCCATTGTCATAGTGCTCACGGTGATAGTGTCCACAGTGACAGTGCTAATGGTGACAGTCCCCATGGTGACAGTGCCCATGATGACAGTGCTCATGGTGACAGTGCCCACGGTGACAGGGCCCTTGTTGATAGTACCCATGTTAATAGTGCTCACGGTGACAGTGCCCATGGTGATATTGCTCACGGTGACACTACCCATGGTGATAGCGCTCACGGCGATAGTGCTCAGGGTGACATTTCGCATGGTGACAGTGCCCATGTTGAAAGTGCCCATGGTGACATTACCCATGGTGACAGTGCCCATGGTGACAGTGCTCATGTGACAGTGCCCACTGTGACAGTGCTCATGGTGACAGTGCTCATGGTGACAGTGCCCTTGGTGATAGTGCTCATGCTGATAGTGCTCATGGTGACAGATCGCATGGTGACAGTTCCCATATTGAAACTGCCCATGGTGACAGTGCCCGTGGTGACAGTGCCCATGGTGACAGGGCTCATGGTGAGAGTCCCCATGGTGAGAATGCTCATGTTGACATTGCCCATGGTGACCGTTCCCATGGTGACAGTTTCCATAGTGATAGTGCTCATGGTGACAGTGCTCATGGTGACAGTGAACACGGTGACAATTCCCACAATGACAGTGCTCACGTGATAGTGCTCATGTTGATAGTGCCCATTGTAATAGTGCTCACGGTTACAGTGCCCATGTTGATATTGCTGGAGGTGACACTGCCCTTGGTGATAGTGCTCATGGTGAGAGTGCTCATGGTAATAGTGCTCATGGTGACACTGCTCACGGTGACAGTGCCCATGGTGACAGTGCCCATTCTGATAGTGCTCACGGTGATAGTGCCCACAGGGACAGTGCTAATGGTGACAGTTCCCATGGTGACAGTGCCCATGATGACTGTGCTCATGGTGACAGTGCCCACGGTGACAGTGCTCACGGTGACCGTGCCCTTGGTGATAGTGCTCATGGTGATAGTGCTCATGGTGACCGTTCACAAGGTGACAGGGCCCATGTTGAAAGTGTCCATGGTGACAGTGCTCATGGTGGCACTGACCATGGTGACTGTGCTCATGCTGGCGGTGTACATGGTTGGATTTCCGATGGTGAAATTCCTCATGGTAGCACTGCCCGTGATGATAGTGCTCATGGTGACAGTGCTCACGGTCACATTGCCCTTGGTGATAGTGCTCATGGTGATAGTGGTCATAGTGAGAGTTCGTATGGTGACAGTGCCCACAGTGGCTGTGCTCATTGTGACAGTTCCTATGGGGACAGTGCCCATGATGACAGTGCTAATGGTGACAGTGGCCACTGTGACAGTGCTCACAGTGACAGTGCCCTTGGTGATAGTGCTCATGGTGATAGTGGTCATAGTGAGAGTTCGTATGGTGACAGTGCCCATGTTGAAAGTGCACATGGTGACAGTACCCATGGTGAAAGTGCCCATGGTGACATTTCCCATGGTGATAGTGCTCATGGTGAGAGTTCCCATGGTGACAGTGCTCATGTTGACATTGCCCATGGTGACCGTTCCCATGGTGACAGTTCCCATGGTGATAGTGCTCATGGTTACAGTGCTCATGGTGATAGTGGAAACTGTGACAATGCCCACGGTGACAGTGCTCACCGTGATAGTGCTCATGGTGATAGTGCCTATTGTAATAGTGCTCACAGTGACAGTGCCGATGTTGATATTGCTCAAGGTGACACTGCCCATGGTGATATTGCTCACGGTGATAGTGCTCATGGTGACACTGCCCTTGGTTAGAGTGCTCATGGTGATAGTGCTCATGGTAATAGTGCTGATAGTGACACTGCCCATGATGAAAGTGCCCATGGTGACACGAACCATAGTGACATTTCCCATGGTGACAGTGCTCATGTTGAGAGTTCCCATGGTGATAGTGTCCATGGTGACATTGCCCATGATGAGTGTGCCCATGGTGACAGTGCTCATTTTGACAGTGCCCATGGTGTCCGTTCCCATGGTGACAGTTCCCATGGTGATAGTGCTCACCGTGATACTGCCCATGGTGACAGTTCCCATGGATACAGTGCCCATGTTGACAGTGCTCATGGTGACAGAGCCCACGGTGACAGTGCTCATGGTGACAGTGCTCATGGTGACAGTGCCCTTGGTGACAGTGCCCATGGTAATAGTGCTCACGGTGACAGTGCCCATGGTGATAGTGCTCATGGTGATAGTGCTCATGGTGACAGTTCCCTTGGTGATAGTGCTCATGGTGATAGGGCTCATGGTGATAGTGCTCATGGTGACAGTTCGCATGGTGACAGTGCTCATGATGACAGTGCTCATTGTGACAGTGCCCACGGTGACAGTGCTCATGGTGACAGTGCTCACGATGACAGTGCCCTTGGTGATAGTACCCATGGTAATAGTGCTCACATGACAGTGCCCATAGTGATATTGCTCACGATGACACTGACCATGGTGATAGTGCTCACGGTTACACTGACCATGTTGATAGTGCTCAAAGTGACAGTGCCCTTGGTGATAGTGCTCATGGTGATAGTGCACATGGTGACAGTGCTCATTGTGACAGTGCTCACTGTGATAGTGCTAATGGTGACGGTTCGCATGCTGAGAATGCCCATGTGGAAAGACCCATGGTGGCGGTGCTCATGGTGACACTTCCCATGGTGACTGTGCTTATGCTGGCGGTGTACATGGTGAGGAGTTCCCATAGTGAAATTCCTTATGGTGGCACTGCCCATGATGATAGTGTTCATGGTGACAGTGCTCATGGTGAGAGTTCCCATGGTGACAGTGCTCATGTTGACATTGCCCATGGTGACCTTTCCCATGGTGATAGTTCCCATGGTGATACTGCTCATGGTGACAATGCCCACGGTGACAGTGCACACAGTGACAATGCCCATGGTGACAGTGCTCACAGTGATAGTGCTCATGGTGATAGTGCCTATTGTAATAGTGCTCATGGTGACAGTGCCCATGGTTATATTGCTCAAGGTGACACTGCCCATGGTGACAGTGCTCATGGTGACAGTGCCCACGGTGACTATGCTTATGGTGACAGTGCTCATGGTGATAATGCTCATGGTGTCAGTGCTCATGGTGACAGTGCTCACGGTGATACTGCTCATGGTGACAGTTCCATGGTAGACAGGGCCCATGTTGAAAGTGCCTATGGTGACAGTGCTCATGGTGACACTGCCCATGGTGACTGTGCTCATGCTGGAGGTGTACATGATTGGAGTGCCGATGGTGAAATTCCTCATGGTAGCACTGCCCATGGTGATAGTGCTCATGGTGACAGTGCCCACGGTGACAGGGCCCTTGTTGATAGTACCCATGTTAATAGTGCTCACGGTGACAGTGCCCATGGTGATATTGCTCATGGTGACACTACCCATGGTGATAGCGCTCACGGTGATAGTGCTCAGGGTGACATTTCGCATGGTGACAGTGCCCATGTTGAAAGTGCCCATGGTGACATTACCCATGGTGACAGTGCCCATGGTGACAGTGCTCATGTGACAGTGCCCACTGTGACAGTGCTCATGGTGACAGTGCCCTTGGTGATAGTGCTCATGGTGATAGGGCTCATGGTGACAGATCGCATGGTGACAGTTCCCATATTGAAAGTGCCCATGGTGACAGTACCCATGTTGACAGTGCCCATGGTGACAGTGCCCATGGTGACAGGGCTCATGGTGAGAGTCCCCATGGTGAGAATGCTCATGTTGACATTGCCCATGGTGACCGTTCCCATGGTGACAGTTTCCATAGTGATAGTGCACATGGTGACAGTGCTCATGGTGACAGTGCACACGGTGACAATTCCCACAATGACAGTGCTCACGTGATAGTGCTCATGTTGATAGTGCCCATTGTAATAGTGCTCACGGTTACAGTGCCCATGTTGATATTGCTGGAGGTGACACTGCCCTTGGTGATAGTGCTCATGGTGAGAGTGCTCATGGTAATAGTGCTCATGGTGACACTGCTCACGGTGACAGTGCCCATGGTGACAGTGCCCATTCTGATAGTGCTCACGGTGATAGTGCCCACAGGGACAGTGCTAATGGTGACAGTTCCCATGGTGACAGTGCCCATGAAGACTGTGCTCATGGTGACAGTGCCCACGGTGACAGTGCTCACGGTGACCGTGCCCTTGGTGATAGTGCTCATGGTGATAGTGCTCATGGTGGCAGTTCGCATGGTGACACTGCCCATGTTGAAAGTACACATGGTGACAGTTTTCATCGTGACACTACACATGGTGACTGTGCTCATGCTGGCGGTGTACATGGTTGGAGTTCCAATGGTGAAATTCGTCATGATGGCACTGCCCATGATGATAGTGCTCATGGTGAGAGTTCCCATGATGACAGTGCCCATGGTGACATTTCCCATGGTGACAGTGCTCACGTGGACAGTGCACACGGTGACAGAGTTCATGGTGATATTGCTCACGGTGACACTGCCCATGGTTATAGTGCTCACGGTGATAGTGCTCATGCCTACAGTTCCCATGGTGACAGTGCCCACGGTGACAGTGCTCATGGTGACATTGCCCACAGTGACAGTGCTCATGGTGACAGTGCTCAAGGTGATAGTGCTCATGGTGACCGTTCACAAGGTGACAGGGCCCATGTTGAAAGTGTCCATGGTGACAGTGCTCATGGTGGCACTGACCATGGTGACTGTGCTCATGCTGGCGGTGTACATGGTTGGATTTCCGATGGTGAAATTCCTCATGGTAGCACTGCCCGTGATGATAGTGCTCATGGTGACAGTGCTCACGGTCACATTGCCCTTGGTGATAGTGCTCATGGTGATAGTGGTCATAGTGAGAGTTCGTATGGTGACAGTGCCCACAGTGGCTGTGCTCATTGTGACAGTTCCTATGGGGACAGTGCCCATGATGACAGTGCTAATGGTGACAGTGGCCACTGTGACAGTGCTCACAGTGACAGTGCCCTTGGTGATAGTGCTCATGGTGATAGTGGTCATAGTGAGAGTTCGTATGGTGACAGTGCCCATGTTGAAAGTGCACATGGTGACAGTACCCATGGTGAAAGTGCCCATGGTGACATTTCCCATGGTGATAGTGCTCATGGTGAGAGTTCCCATGGTGACAGTGCTCATGTTGACATTGCCCATGGTGACCGTTCCCATGGTGACAGTTCCCATGGTGATAGTGCTCATGGTTACAGTGCTCATGGTGATAGTGCAAACTGTGACAATGCCCACGGTGACAGTGCTCACCGTGATAGTGCTCATGGTGATAGTGCCTATTGTAATAGTGCTCACAGTGACAGTGCCGATGTTGATATTGCTCAAGGTGACACTGCCCATGGTGATATTCCTCACGGTGATAGTGCTCATGGTGACACTGCCCTTGGTTAGAGTGCTCATGGTGATAGTGCTCATGGTAATAGTGCTGATAGTGACACTGCCCATGATGAAAGTGCCCATGGTGACACGAACCATAGTGACATTTCCCATGGTGACAGTGCTCATGTTGAGAGTTCCCATGGTGATAGTGTCCATGGTGACATTGCCCATGGTGAGTGTGCCCATGGTGACAGTGCTCATTTTGACAGTGCCCATGGTGTCCGTTCCCATGGTGACAGTTCCCATGGTGATAGTGCTCACCGTGATACTGCCCATGGTGACAGTTCCCATGGATACAGTGCCCATGTTGACAGTGCTCATGGTGACAGAGCCCACGGTGACAGTGCTCATGGTGACAGTGCTCATGGTGACAGTGCCCTTGGTGACAGTGCCCATGGTAATAGTGCTCACGGTGACAGTGCCCATGGTGATAGTGCTCATGGTGATAGTGCTCATGGTGACAGTTCCCTTGGTGATAGTGCTCATGGTGATAGTGCTCATGGTGACAGTTCGCATGGTGACAGTGCTCATGATGACAGTGCTCATTGTGACAGTGCCCACGGTGACAGTGCTCATGGTGACAGTGCTCACGATGACAGTGCCCTTGGTGATAGTACCCATGGTAATAGTGCTCACATGACAGTGCCCATAGTGATATTGCTCACGATGACACTGACCATGGTGATAGTGCTCACGGTTACACTGCCCATGTTGATAGTGCTCAAAGTGACAGTGCCCTTGGTGATAGTGCTCATGGTGATAGTGCACATGGTGACAGTGCTCATTGTGACAGTGCTCACTGTGATAGTGCTAATGGTGACGGTTCGCATGCTGAGAGTGCCCATGTGGAAAGACCCATGGTGGCGGTGCTCATGGTGACACTTCCCATGGTGACTGTGCTTATGCTGGCGGTGTACATGGTGAGGAGTTCCCATAGTGAAATTCCTTATGGTGGCACTGCCCATGATGATAGTGTTCATGGTGACAGTGCTCATGGTGAGAGTTCCCATGGTGACAGTGCTCATGTTGACATTGCCCATGGTGACCTTTCCCATGGTGATAGTTCCCATGGTGATACTGCTCATGGTGACAATGCCCACGGTGACAGTGCACACAGTGACAATGCCCATGGTGACAGTGCTCACAGTGATAGTGCTCATGGTGATAGTGCCTATTGTAATAGTGCTCATGGTGACAGTGCCCATGGTTATATTGCTCAAGGTGACACTGCCCATGGTGACAGTGCTCATGGTGACAGTGCCCACGGTGACTATGCTTATGGTGACAGTGCTCATGGTGATAATGCTCATGGTGTCAGTGCTCATGGTGACAGTGCTCACGGTGATACTGCTCATGGTGACAGTTCCATGGTAGACAGGGCCCATGTTGAAAGTGCCTATGGTGACAGTGCTCATGGTGACACTGCCCATGGTGACTGTGCTCATGCTGGAGGTGTACATGATTGGAGTGCCGATGGTGAAATTCCTCATGGTAGCACTGCCCATGGTGATAGTGCTCATGGTGACAGTGCCCACGGTGACAGGGCCCTTGTTGATAGTACCCATGTTAATAGTGCTCACGGTGACAGTGCCCATGGTGATATTGCTCATGGTGACACTACCCATGGTGATAGCGCTCACGGTGATAGTGCTCAGGGTGACATTTCGCATGGTGACAGTGCCCATGTTGAAAGTGCCCATGGTGACATTACCCATGGTGACAGTGCCCATGGTGACAGTGCTCATGTGACAGTGCCCACTGTGACAGTGCTCATGGTGACAGTGCCCTTGGTGATAGTGCTCATGGTGATAGGGCTCATGGTGACAGATCGCATGGTGACAGTTCCCATATTGAAAGTGCCCATGGTGACAGTACCCATGTTGACAGTGCCCATGGTGACAGTGCCCATGGTGACAGGGCTCATGGTGAGAGTCCCCATGGTGAGAATGCTCATGTTGACATTGCCCATGGTGACCGTTCCCATGGTGACAGTTTCCATAGTGATAGTGCACATGGTGACAGTGCTCATGGTGACAGTGCACACGGTGACAATTCCCACAATGACAGTGCTCACGTGATAGTGCTCATGTTGATAGTGCCCATTGTAATAGTGCTCACGGTTACAGTGCCCATGTTGATATTGCTGGAGGTGACACTGCCCTTGGTGATAGTGCTCATGGTGAGAGTGCTCATGGTAATAGTGCTCATGGTGACACTGCTCACGGTGACAGTGCCCATGGTGACAGTGCCCATTCTGATAGTGCTCACGGTGATAGTGCCCACAGGGACAGTGCTAATGGTGACAGTTCCCATGGTGACAGTGCCCATGATGACTGTGCTCATGGTGACAGTGCCCACGGTGACAGTGCTCACGGTGACCGTGCCCTTGGTGATAGTGCTCATGGTGATAGTGCTCATGGTGGCAGTTCGCATGGTGACACTGCCCATGTTGAAAGTACACATGGTGACAGTTTTCATCGTGACACTACACATGGTGACTGTGCTCATGCTGGCGGTGTACATGGTTGGAGTTCCAATGGTGAAATTCGTCATGATGGCACTGCCCATGATGATAGTGCTCATGGTGAGAGTTCCCATGATGACAGTGCCCATGGTGACATTTCCCATGGTGACAGTGCTCACGTGGACAGTGCACACGGTGACAGAGTTCATGGTGATATTGCTCACGGTGACACTGCCCATGGTTATAGTGCTCACGGTGATAGTGCTCATGCCTACAGTTCCCATGGTGACAGTGCCCACGGTGACAGTGCTCATGGTGACATTGCCCACAGTGACAGTGCTCATGGTGACAGTGCTCAAGGTGATAGTGCTCATGGTGACCGTTCACAAGGTGACAGGGCCCATGTTGAAAGTGTCCATGGTGACAGTGCTCATGGTGGCACTGACCATGGTGACTGTGCTCATGCTGGCGGTGTACATGGTTGGATTTCCGATGGTGAAATTCCTCATGGTAGCACTGCCCGTGATGATAGTGCTCATGGTGACAGTGCTCACGGTCACATTGCCCTTGGTGATAGTGCTCATGGTGATAGTGGTCATAGTGAGAGTTCGTATGGTGACAGTGCCCACAGTGGCTGTGCTCATTGTGACAGTTCCTATGGGGACAGTGCCCATGATGACAGTGCTAATGGTGACAGTGGCCACTGTGACAGTGCTCACAGTGACAGTGCCCTTGGTGATAGTGCTCATGGTGATAGTGGTCATAGTGAGAGTTCGTATGGTGACAGTGCCCATGTTGAAAGTGCACATGGTGACAGTACCCATGGTGAAAGTGCCCATGGTGACATTTCCCATGGTGATAGTGCTCATGGTGAGAGTTCCCATGGTGACAGTGCTCATGTTGACATTGCCCATGGTGACCGTTCCCATGGTGACAGTTCCCATGGTGATAGTGCTCATGGTTACAGTGCTCATGGTGATAGTGCAAACTGTGACAATGCCCACGGTGACAGTGCTCACCGTGATAGTGCTCATGGTGATAGTGCCTATTGTAATAGTGCTCACAGTGACAGTGCCGATGTTGATATTGCTCAAGGTGACACTGCCCATGGTGATATTGCTCACGGTGATAGTGCTCATGGTGACACTGCCCTTGGTTAGAGTGCTCATGGTGATAGTGCTCATGGTAATAGTGCTGATAGTGACACTGCCCATGATGAAAGTGCCCATGGTGACACGAACCATAGTGACATTTCCCATGGTGACAGTGCTCATGTTGAGAGTTCCCATGGTGATAGTGTCCATGGTGACATTGCCCATGGTGAGTGTGCCCATGGTGACAGTGCTCATTTTGACAGTGCCCATGGTGTCCGTTCCCATGGTGACAGTTCCCATGGTGATAGTGCTCACCGTGATACTGCCCATGGTGACAGTTCCCATGGATACAGTGCCCATGTTGACAGTGCTCATGGTGACAGAGCCCACGGTGACAGTGCTCATGGTGACAGTGCTCATGGTGACAGTGCCCTTGGTGACAGTGCCCATGGTAATAGTGCTCACGGTGACAGTGCCCATGGTGATAGTGCTCATGGTGATAGTGCTCATGGTGACAGTTCCCTTGGTGATAGTGCTCATGGTGATAGTGCTCATGGTGACAGTTCGCATGGTGACAGTGCTCATGATGACAGTGCTCATTGTGACAGTGCCCACGGTGACAGTGCTCATGGTGACAGTGCTCACGATGACAGTGCCCTTGGTGATAGTACCCATGGTAATAGTGCTCACATGACAGTGCCCATAGTGATATTGCTCACGATGACACTGACCATGGTGATAGTGCTCACGGTTACACTGCCCATGTTGATAGTGCTCAAAGTGACAGTGCCCTTGGTGATAGTGCTCATGGTGATAGTGCACATGGTGACAGTGCTCATTGTGACAGTGCTCACTGTGATAGTGCTAATGGTGACGGTTCGCATGCTGAGAGTGCCCATGTGGAAAGACCCATGGTGGCGGTGCTCATGGTGACACTTCCCATGGTGACTGTGCTTATGCTGGCGGTGTACATGGTGAGGAGTTCCCATAGTGAAATTCCTTATGGTGGCACTGCCCATGATGATAGTGTTCATGGTGACAGTGCTCATGGTGAGAGTTCCCATGGTGACAGTGCTCATGTTGACATTGCCCATGGTGACCTTTCCCATGGTGATAGTTCCCATGGTGATACTGCTCATGGTGACAATGCCCACGGTGACAGTGCACACAGTGACAATGCCCATGGTGACAGTGCTCACAGTGATAGTGCTCATGGTGATAGTGCCTATTGTAATAGTGCTCATGGTGACAGTGCCCATGGTTATATTGCTCAAGGTGACACTGCCCATGGTGACAGTGCTCATGGTGACAGTGCCCACGGTGACTATGCTTATGGTGACAGTGCTCATGGTGATAATGCTCATGGTGTCAGTGCTCATGGTGACAGTGCTCACGGTGATACTGCTCATGGTGACAGTTCCATGGTAGACAGGGCCCATGTTGAAAGTGCCTATGGTGACAGTGCTCATGGTGACACTGCCCATGGTGACTGTGCTCATGCTGGAGGTGTACATGATTGGAGTGCCGATGGTGAAATTCCTCATGGTAGCACTGCCCATGGTGATAGTGCTCATGGTGACAGTGCCCACGGTGACAGGGCCCTTGTTGATAGTACCCATGTTAATAGTGCTCACGGTGACAGTGCCCATGGTGATATTGCTCATGGTGACACTACCCATGGTGATAGCGCTCACGGTGATAGTGCTCAGGGTGACATTTCGCATGGTGACAGTGCCCATGTTGAAAGTGCCCATGGTGACATTACCCATGGTGACAGTGCCCATGGTGACAGTGCTCATGTGACAGTGCCCACTGTGACAGTGCTCATGGTGACAGTGCCCTTGGTGATAGTGCTCATGGTGATAGGGCTCATGGTGACAGATCGCATGGTGACAGTTCCCATATTGAAAGTGCCCATGGTGACAGTACCCATGTTGACAGTGCCCATGGTGACAGTGCCCATGGTGACAGGGCTCATGGTGAGAGTCCCCATGGTGAGAATGCTCATGTTGACATTGCCCATGGTGACCGTTCCCATGGTGACAGTTTCCATAGTGATAGTGCACATGGTGACAGTGCTCATGGTGACAGTGCACACGGTGACAATTCCCACAATGACAGTGCTCACGTGATAGTGCTCATGTTGATAGTGCCCATTGTAATAGTGCTCACGGTTACAGTGCCCATGTTGATATTGCTGGAGGTGACACTGCCCTTGGTGATAGTGCTCATGGTGAGAGTGCTCATGGTAATAGTGCTCATGGTGACACTGCTCACGGTGACAGTGCCCATGGTGACAGTGCCCATTCTGATAGTGCTCACGGTGATAGTGCCCACAGGGACAGTGCTAATGGTGACAGTTCCCATGGTGACAGTGCCCATGATGACTGTGCTCATGGTGACAGTGCCCACGGTGACAGTGCTCACGGTGACCGTGCCCTTGGTGATAGTGCTCATGGTGATAGTGCTCATGGTGGCAGTTCGCATGGTGACACTGCCCATGTTGAAAGTACACATGGTGACAATTTTCATCGTGACACTACACATGGTGACTGTGCTCATGCTGGCGGTGTACATGGTTGGATTTCCGATGGTGAAATTCCTCATGGTAGCACTGCCCATGATGATAGTGCTCATGGTGAGAGTGTCCATGGTGACAGTGCCTATGGTGACAGTGCCCATGGTGACATTTCCCATGGTGACAGTGCTCATGGTGAGAGTTCCAATATTGACAGTGCCCATGATGACAGTTCTAACGGTGACAGTGCCCGTGGTGATAGTGCCCATGGAGATAGTGCACATGGTGATAGTCCTCATGGTGACACTGCCCATGGTGACTGTGCTCATGCTGGTAGTGTACATGTTTGGAGTTCCCATGGTGAAATTCCTTATGGTGGCACTGCCCAATATGATAGTGTTCATGGTGACAGTGCTCATGGTGAGAGTTCCCATGGTGACAGTGCTCATGTTGACATTGCCCATGGTGACCTTTCCCATGGTGATAGTTCCCATGGTGATACTGCTCATGGTGACAATGCCCACGGTGACAGTGCACACAGTGACAATGCCCATGGTGACAGTGCTCACGGTGATAGTGCTCATGGTGATAGTGCCTATTGTAATAGTGCTCACGGTGACAGTGCCCATGGTTATATTGCTCAAGGTGACACTGCCCATGGTGATAGTGCTCACAGTGATAGTGCTCATGGTGACAGTTCCCATGGTTACAGTTCCCATGGTGACAGTGCTCATGGTGACAGTGCCCACGGTGACTATGCTTATGGTGACAGTAATCACGGTGATAGTGCTCATTGTGTCAGTGCTCATGGTGACAGTGCTCACGGTGATACTGCTCATGGTGACAGTTCCATGGTAGACAGGGCCCATGTTGAAAGTGCCTATGGTGACAGTGCCCAAAGTAACATTTCCTATGGTGACAGTGCTCATGGTGAGAGTTACCAGGGTGACAGTGCACATGGTGACAATTGCCATGGTGACAGTGCTCATGGTGACAATGCTCACTGTGGCAGTTCCACTGGTTACAGTGCTCATGGTGGCAGTGTCCATGGTGGCAGTTCCCAAGATGACAGTGCTCATGGTGACATTTACCATGTTAACAGAGCTCATGATGACAGTGTCCATGATGACAGTGCCCATGTTGACAGTGGCCATGTTGAAAGTGCCCGTGGTGACAGTGCTCATGGTGACACTGCCCATGGTGACTGTGATCATGCTGGTGGTGTACATGGTTGGAGTTCCCATGGTGAAATTCCTCATGGTGGCACTGCCCAGGATGATAGTGCTCATGGTGACAGTGCCCATGGTGACAGTGCCTATGGTGACAGTGCCCATGGTGACATTTCCTATGGGGACAGTGCTCATAGTGACAGTTCCCATGTTCACAGTGCCCACGGTGACAGTGCTCATGGTGACAGTGCTCACAGTGACAGTGCTCATGTTGATAATGCCCATAGTAATAGTGCTCATGGTGACAGTACCCATGGTGATATTGTTCATGGTGACACTGCCCATGGTGATAGTGCTCACGGTGATAGTGCTCACGTTGACAGTGCCCTTGGTGATAGTGCTCATGGTAATACTGCTCATGCTGATAGTGCTCATGGTGATAGTTCGCATGGTGACAGTGCCCATGTTGAAAGTCCAAATGATGGCAATGCTCATGCTGACACTGCCCAAGGTGACTGTGCTCATGCTGGCGGTGTACATGTTTGGAGTTCCCATGGTGAAATTCCTTATGGTGGCACTGCCCATGATGATAGTGTTCATGGTGACAGTGTCCATGGTGACAGTGCCTATGGTGACAGCGCCAATTGTGATAGTGCTCACGGTGATGGTGCCCACAGTGACAGTGCTAATGCTGACAGTCCCCATTGTGACAGTGCACATGATGACAGTGCTCATGGTGACAGTGCCCACGGTGACAGTGCTCATGGTGACAGTGCTCACGGTGACAGTGCCCTTGGTGATAGTACCCATGTTAATAGTGCTGACGGTGACAGTGCCCATGGTGATTTTGCTCACGGTGACACTACCCATGGTGATAGTGCTCACGGTGATAGTGCTCATGGTGACAGTTCCAATGGTTACAGTGCCCATTATGACAGTGCTCATGGTGACATTGCCCACGGTGACAGTGCTCATGGTGACAGTGCTCATGGTGACAGTGCCCTTGGTGATAGTGCTCATGGTGATACTGCTCATGGTGACAGATCGCATGGTGACAGTTCCCATATTGAAAGTGCCCATGGTGACAGTACCCATGTTGACAGTGCCCATGGTGACAGGGCTCATGGTGAGAGTCCGCATGGTGAGAATGCTCATGTTGACATTGCCCATGGTGACCGTTCCCATGGTGACAGTTTCCATAGTGATAGTGCTCATGGTGACAGTGCTCATGGTGACAGTGCACACGGTGACAATTCCCACAATGACAGTGCTCACGTGATAGTGCTCATGTTGATAGTGCCCATTGTAATAGTGCTCACGGTTACAGTGCCCATGTTGATATTGCTGGAGGTGACACTGCCCTTGGTGATAGTGCTCATGGTGAGAGTGCTCATGGTAATAGTGCTCATGGTGACACTGCTCACGGTGACAGTGCCCATGGTGACAGTGCCCATTCTGATAGTGCTCACGGAGATAGTGCCCACAGGGACAGTGCTAATGGTGACAGTTCCCATGGTGACAGTGCCCATGATGACTGTGCTCATGGTGACGGTGCCCACGGTGACAGTGCTCACGGTGACCGTGCCCTTGGTGATAGTGTTCATGGTGATAGTGCTCATGGTGGCAGTTCGCATGGTGACACTGCCCATGTTGAAAGTACACATGGTGACAGTTTTCATCGTGACACTACACATGGTGACTGTGCTCATGCTGGCGGTGTACATGGTTGGAGTTCCAATGTTGAAATTCGTCATGATGGCACTGCCCATGATGATAGAGCTCACGGTGACAATGTCCATTGTGAGAGTGCCCATGGTGACAGTGCTCATGGTGACACTGCCCATGGTGACAGTGCCCATGGTGACACTGCCCATGGTGACAGTGCTCATGGAGAGAGTTCCCATGGTGACAGTGCTCATGTTGACATTGGCCATGATGACCGTTCCCATGGTGACAATTCCCATGGTGATAGTGCTCATGGTGACAGTGCTCATGGTGACAGTGCACACGGGGACAATGCCCACACTGACAGGGCTCACGGTGATAGTGCTCACGGTGATAGTGCTCACATTGACAGTGCTCACTGTGGCAGTGCCAATGGTTACAGTGCTCATGGTGGCAGTGTCCATGGTGGCAGTTCCCAAGATGACAGTACTCATGGTGACATTTCCCATGGTAAGTGAGCTAATGATGATACTGCCCATGGTGACAGTGCCCATGGTGACCGTGCCCACGGTGACAATGCTCATGGTGACAGTGCTCATGGTGATAGTGCTCACGGTGATAGTGCTCACGGTGACAGTGCCCTTGGTGATAGTGCTCATGGTAATACTGCTCATGGTGATAGTGCTCACGGTGATAGTTCGCATGAGGACAGTGCCCATGTGGAAAGTGCCCATGGTGGCCGTGCTCATGGTGACACTGACCATGTTGACTGTGCTCATGCTGGCGGTGTACATGGATGGAGTTCCCATGGTGAAATTCCTTATGGTGGAACTGCCCATGATGATAGTGTTCATGGTGACAGTGTCCATGGTGACAGTGCCTTTCGCGATAGGGCCCATTGTCATAGTGCTCACGGTGATAGTGTCCACAGTGACAGTGCTAATGGTGACAGTCCCCATGGTGACAGTGCCCATGATGACAGTGCTCATGGTGACAGTGCCCACGGTGACAGGGCCATTGTTGATAGTACCCATGTTAATAGTGCTCACGGTGACAGTGCCCATGGTGATATTGCTCACGGTGACACTACCCATGGTGATAGCGCTCACGGCGATAGTGCTCAGGGTGACATTTCGCATGGTGACAGTGCCCATGTTGAAAGTGCCCATGGTGACATTACCCATGGTGACAGTGCCCATGGTGACAGTGCTCATGTGACAGTGCCCACTGTGACAATGCTCATGGTGACAGTGCTCATGGTGACAGTGCCCTTGGTGATAGTGCTCATGGTGACAGATCGCATGGTGACAGTTCCCATATTGAAACTGCCCATGGTGACAGTGCCCGTGGTGACAGTGCCCATGGTGACAGGGCTCATGGTGAGAGTCCCCATGGTGAGAATGCTCATGTTGACATTGCCCATGGTGACCGTTCCCATGGTGACAGTTTCCATAGTGATAGTGCTCATGGTGACAGTGCTCATGGTGACAGTGCACACGGTGACAATTCCCACAATGACAGTGCTCACGTGATAGTGCTCATGTTGATAGTGCCCATTGTAATAGTTCTCACGGTTACAGTGCCCATGTTGATATTGCTGGAGGTGACACTGCCCTTGGTGATAGTGCTCATGGTGAGAGTGCTCATGGTAATAGTGCTCATGGTGACACTGCTCACGGTGACAGTGCCCATGGTGACAGTGCCCATTCTGATAGTGCTCACGGTGATAGTGCCCACAGGGACAGTGCTAATGGTGACAGTTCCCATGGTGACAGTGCCCATGATGACTGTGCTCATGGTGACAGTGCCCACGGTGACAGTGCTCACGGTGACCGTGCCCTTGGTGATAGTGCTCATGGTGATAGTGCTCATGGTGGCAGTTCGCATGGTGACACTGCCCATGTTGAAAGTACACATGGTGACAGTTTTCATCGTGACACTACACATGGTGACTGTGCTCATGCTGGCGGTGTACATGGTTGGAGTTCCAATGGTGAAATTCGTCATGATGGCACTGCCCATGATGATAGTGCTCATGGTGAGAGTTCCCATGGTGACAGTGCTCATGTTGACATTGCCCATGGTGACCGTTCCCATGGTGACAGTTCCCATGGTGATAGTGCTCATGGTTACAGTGCTCATGGTGATAGTGCAAACTGTGACAATGCCCACGGTGACAGTGCTCACCGTGATAGTGCTCATGGTGATAGTGCCTATTGTAATAGTGCTCACAGTGACAGTGCCGATGTTGATATTGCTCAAGGTGACACTGCCCATGGTGATATTGCTCACGGTGATAGTGCTCATGGTGACACTGCCCTTGGTTAGAGTGCTCATGGTGATAGTGCTCATGGTAATAGTGCTGATAGTGACACTGCCCATGATGAAAGTGCCCATGGTGACACGAACCATAGTGACATTTCCCATGGTGACAGTGCTCATGTTGAGAGTTCCCATGGTGATAGGGTCCATGGTGACATTGCCCATGGTGAGTGTGCCCATGGTGACAGTGCTCATTTTGACAGTGCCCATGGTGTCCGTTCCCATGGTGACAGTTCCCATGGATACAGTGCCCATGTTGACAGTGCTCATGGTGACAGAGCCCACGGTGACAGTGCTCATGGTGACAGTGCTCATGGTGACAGTGCCCTTGGTGACAGTGCCCATGGTAATAGTGCTCACGGTGACAGTGCCCATGGTGATAGTGCTCATGGTGATAGTGCTCATGGTGACAGTTCCCTTGGTGATAGTGCTCATGGTGATAGGGCTCATGGTGATAGTGCTCATGGTGACAGTTCGCATGGTGACAGTGCTCATGATGACAGTGCTCATTGTGACAGTGCCCACGGTGACAGTGCTCATGGTGACAGTGCTCACGATGACAGTGCCCTTGGTGATAGTACCCATGGTAATAGTGCTCACATGACAGTGCCCATAGTGATATTGCTCACGATGACACTGACCATGGTGATAGTGCTCACGGTTACACTGACCATGTTGATAGTGCTCAAAGTGACAGTGCCCTTGGTGATAGTGCTCATGGTGATAGTGCACATGGTGACAGTGCTCATTGTGACAGTGCTCACTGTGATAGTGCTAATGGTGACGGTTCGCATGCTGAGAGTTCCCATGTGGAAAGACCCATGGTGGCGGTGCTCATGGTGACACTTCCCATGGTGACTGTGCTTATGCTGGCGGTGTACATGGTTAGGAGTTCCCATAGTGAAATTCCTTATGGTGGCACTGCCCATGATGATAGTGTTCATGGTGACAGTGCTCATGGTGAGAATTCCCATGGTGACAGTGCTCATGTTGACATTGCCCATGGTGACCTTTCCCATGGTGATAGTTCCCATGGTGATACTGCTCATGGTGACAATGCCCACGGTGACAGTGCACACAGTGACAATGCCCATGGTGACAGTGCTCACAGTGATAGTGCTCATGGTGATAGTGCCTATTGTAATAGTGCTCATGGTGACAGTGCCCATGGTTATATTGCTCAAGGTGACACTGCCCAAGGTGACAGTGCTCATGGTGACAGTGCCCACGGTGACTATGCTTATGGTGACAGTGCTCATGGTGATAATGCTCATGGTGTCAGTGCTCATGGTGACAGTGCTCACGGTGATACTGCTCATGGTGACAGTTCCATGGTAGACAGGGCCCATGTTGAAAGTGCCTATGGTGACAGTGCTCATGGTGACACTGCCCATGGTGACTGTGCTCATGCTGGAGGTGTACATGATTGGAGTGCCGATGGTGAAATTCCTCATGGTAGCACTGCCCATGATGATAGTGCTCATGGTGACAGTGCCCACGGTGACAGGGCCCTTGTTGATAGTACCCATGTTAATAGTGCTCACGGTGACAGTGCCCATGGTGATATTGCTCATGGTGACACTACCCATGGTGATAGCGCTCACGGTGATAGTGCTCAGGGTGACATTTCGCATGGTGACAGTGCCCATGTTGAAAGTGCCCATGGTGACATTACCCATGGTGACAGTGCCTATGGTGACAGTGCTCATGTGACAGTGCCCACTGTGACAGTGCTCATGGTGACAGTGCCCTTGGTGATAGTGCTCATGGTGATAGGGCTCATGGTGACAGATCGCATGGTGACAGTTCCCATATTGAAAGTGCCCATGGTGACAGTACCCATGTTGACAGTGCCCATGGTGACAGTGCCCATGGTGACAGGGCTCATGGTGAGAGTCCCCATGGTGAGAATGCTCATGTTGACATTGCCCATGGTGACCGTTCCCATGGTGACAGTTTCCATAGTGATAGTGCACATGGTGACAGTGCTCATGGTGACAGTGCACATGGTGACAATTCCCACAATGACAGTGCTCACGTGATAGTGCTCATGTTGATAGTGCCCATTGTAATAGTGCTCACGGTTACAGTGCCCATGTTGATATTGCTGGAGGTGACACTGCCCTTGGTGATAGTGCTCATGGTGAGAGTGCTCATGGTAATAGTGCTCATGGTGACACTGCTCACGGTGACAGTGCCCATGGTGACAGTGCCCATTCTGATAGTGCTCACGGTGATAGTGCCCACAGGGACAGTGCTAATGGTGACAGTTCCCATGGTGACAGTGCCCATGATGACTGTGCTCATGGTGACAGTGCCCACGGTGACAGTGCTCACGGTGACCGTGCCCTTGGTGATAGTGCTCATGGTGATAGTGCTCATGGTGGCAGTTCGCATGGTGACACTGCCCATGTTGAAAGTACACATGGTGACAATTTTCATCGTGACACTACACATGGTGACTGTGCTCATGCTGGCGGTGTACATGGTTGGATTTCCGATGGTGAAATTCCTCATGGTAGCACTGCCCATGATGATAGTGCTCATGGTGAGAGTGTCCATGGTGACAGTGCCTATGGTGACAGTGCCCATGGTGACATTTCCCATGGTGACAGTGCTCATGGTGAGAGTTCCAATATTGACAGTGCCCATGATGACAGTTCTAACGGTGACAGTGCCCGTGGTGATAGTGCCCATGGAGATAGTGCACATGGTGATAGTCCTCATGGTGACACTGCCCATGGTGACTGTGCTCATGCTGGTAGTGTACATGTTTGGAGTTCCCATGGTGAAATTCCTTATGGTGGCACTGCCCAATATGATAGTGTTCATGGTGACAGTGCTCATGGTGAGAGTTCCCATGGTGACAGTGCTCATGTTGACATTGCCCATGGTGACCTTTCCCATGGTGATAGTTCCCATGGTGATACTGCTCATGGTGACAATGCCCACGGTGACAGTGCACACAGTGACAATGCCCATGGTGACAGTGCTCACGGTGATAGTGCTCATGGTGATAGTGCCTATTGTAATAGTGCTCACGGTGACAGTGCCCATGGTTATATTGCTCAAGGTGACACTGCCCATGGTGATAGTGCTCACAGTGATAGTGCTCATGGTGACAGTTCCCATGGTTACAGTTCCCATGGTGACAGTGCTCATGGTGACAGTGCCCAAGGTGACTATGCTTATGGTGACAGTAATCACGGTGATAGTGCTCATTGTGTCAGTGCTCATGGTGACAGTGCTCACGGTGATACTGCTCATGGTGACAGTTCCATGGTAGACAGGGCCCATGTTGAAAGTGCCTATGGTGACAGTGCCCAAAGTAACATTTCCTATGGTGACAGTGCTCATGGTGAGAGTTACCATGGTGACAGTGCACATGGTGACAATTGCCATGGTGACAGTGCTCATGGTGACAATGCTCACTGTGGCAGTTCCACTGGTTACAGTGCTCATGGTGGCAGTGTCCATGGTGGCAGTTCCCAAGATGACAGTGCTCATGGTGACATTTACCATGTTAACAGAGCTCATGATGACAGTGTCCATGATGACAGTGCCCATGTTGACAGTGGCCATGTTGAAAGTGCCCGTGGTGACAGTGCTCATGGTGACACTGCCCATGGTGACTGTGATCATGCTGGTGGTGTACATGGTTGGAGTTCCCATGGTGAAATTCCTCATGGTGGCACTGCCCAGGATGATAGTGCTCATGGTGACAGTGCCCATGGTGACAGTGCCTATGGTGACAGTGCCCATGGTGACATTTCCTATGGGGACAGTGCTCATAGTGACAGTTCCCATGTTCACAGTGCCCACGGTGACAGTGCTCATGGTGACAGTGCTCACAGTGACAGTGCTCATGTTGATAATGCCCATAGTAATAGTGCTCATGGTGACAGTACCCATGGTGATATTGTTCATGGTGACACTGCCCATGGTGATAGTGCTCACGGTGATAGTGCTCACGTTGACAGTGCCCTTGGTGATAGTGCTCATGGTAATACTGCTCATGCTGATAGTGCTCATGGTGATAGTTCGCATGGTGACAGTGCCCATGTTGAAAGTCCCCATGATGGCAATGCTCATGCTGACACTGCCCAAGGTGACTGTGCTCATGCTGGCGGTGTACATGTTTGGAGTTCCCATGGTGAAATTCCTTATGGTGGCACTGCCCATGATGATAGTGTTTATGGTGACAGTGTCCATGGTGACAGTGCCTATGGTGACAGCGCCAATTGTGATAGTGCTCACGGTGATGGTGCCCACAGTGACAGTGCTAATGCTGACAGTCCCCATTGTGACAGTGCACATGATGACAGTGCTCATGGTGACAGTGCCCACGGTGACAGTGCTCATGGTGACAGTGCTCACGGTGACAGTGCCCTTGGTGATAGTACCCATGTTAATAGTGCTCACGGTGACAGTGCCCATGGTGATTTTGCTCACGGTGACACTACCCATGGTGATAGTGCTCACGGTGATAGTGCTCATGGTGACAGTTCCAATGGTTACAGTGCCCATTATGACAGTGCTCATGGTGACATTGCCCACGGTGACAGTGCTCATGGTGACAGTGCTCATGGTGACAGTGCCCTTGGTGATAGTGCTCATGGTGATACTGCTCATGGTGACAGATCGCATGGTGACAGTTCCCATATTGAAAGTGCCCATGGTGACAGTACCCATGTTGACAGTGCCCATGGTGACAGGGCTCATGGTGAGAGTCCGCATGGTGAGAATGCTCATGTTGACATTGCCCATGGTGACCGTTCCCATGGTGACAGTTTCCATAGTGATAGTGCTCATGGTGACAGTGCTCATGGTGACAGTGCACACGGTGACAATTCCCACAATGACAGTGCTCACGTGATAGTGCTCATGTTGATAGTGCCCATTGTAATAGTGCTCACGGTTACAGTGCCCATGTTGATATTGCTGGAGGTGACACTGCCCTTGGTGATAGTGCTCCTGGTGAGAGTGCTCATGGTAATAGTGCTCATGGTGACACTGCTCACGGTGACAGTGCCCATGGTGACAGTGCCCATTCTGATAGTGCTCACGGAGATAGTGCCCACAGGGACAGTGCTAATGGTGACAGTTCCCATGGTGACAGTGCCCATGATGACTGTGCTCATGGTGACGGTGCCCACGGTGACAGTGCTCACGGTGACCGTGCCCTTGGTGATAGTGTTCATGGTGATAGTGCTCATGGTGGCAGTTCGCATGGTGACACTGCCCATGTTGAAAGTACACATGGTGACAGTTTTCATCGTGACACTACACATGGTGACTGTGCTCATGCTGGCGGTGTACATGGTTGGAGTTCCAATGTTGAAATTCGTCATGATGGCACTGCCCATGATGATAGAGCTCACGGTGACAATGTCCATTGTGAGAGTGCCCATGGTGACAGTGCTCATGGTGACACTGCCCATGGTGACAGTGCCCATGGTGACACTGCCCATGGTGACAGTGCTCATGGAGAGAGTTCCCATGGTGACAGTGCTCATGTTGACATTGGCCATGATGACCGTTCCCATGGTGACAATTCCCATGGTGATAGTGCTCATGGTGACAGTGCTCATGGTGACAGTGCACACGGGGACAATGCCCACACTGACAGGGCTCACGGTGATAGTGCTCACGGTGATAGTGCTCACATTGACAGTGCTCACTGTGGCAGTGCCAATGGTTACAGTGCTCATGGTGGCAGTGTCCATGGTGGCAGTTCCCAAGATGACAGTACTCATGGTGACATTTCCCATGGTAAGTGAGCTAATGATGATACTGCCCATGGTGACAGTGCCCATGGTGACCGTGCCCACGGTGACAATGCTCATGGTGACAGTGCTCATGGTGATAGTGCTCACGGTGATAGTGCTCACGGTGACAGTGCCCTTGGTGATAGTGCTCATGGTAATACTGCTCATGGTGATAGTGCTCACGGTGATAGTTCGCATGAGGACAGTGCCCATGTGGAAAGTGCCCATGGTGGCCGTGCTCATGGTGACACTGACCATGTTGACTGTGCTCATGCTGGCGGTGTACATGGATGGAGTTCCCATGGTGAAATTCCTTATGGTGGAACTGCCCATGATGATAGTGTTCATGGTGACAGTGTCCATGGTGACAGTGCCTTTCGCGATAGTGCCCATTGTCATAGTGCTCACGGTGATAGTGTCCACAGTGACAGTGCTAATGGTGACAGTCCCCATGGTGACAGTGCCCATGATGACAGTGCTCATGGTGACAGTGCCCACGGTGACAGGGCCCTTGTTGATAGTACCCATGTTAATAGTGCTCACGGTGACAGTGCCCATGGTGATATTGCTCACGGTGACACTACCCATGGTGATAGCGCTCACGGCGATAGTGCTCAGGGTGACATTTCGCATGGTGACAGTGCCCATGTTGAAAGTGCCCATGGTGACATTACCCATGGTGACAGTGCCCATGGTGACAGTGCTCATGTGACAGTGCCCACTGTGACAATGCTCATGGTGACAGTGCTCATGGTGACAGTGCCCTTGGTGATAGTGCTCATGGTGACAGATCGCATGGTGACAGTTCCCATATTGAAACTGCCCATGGTGACAGTGCCCGTGGTGACAGTGCCCATGGTGACAGGGCTCATGGTGAGAGTCCCCATGGTGAGAATGCTCATGTTGACATTGCCCATGGTGACCGTTCCCATGGTGACAGTTTCCATAGTGATAGTGCTCATGGTGACAGTGCTCATGGTGACAGTGCACACGGTGACAATTCCCACAATGACAGTGCTCACGTGATAGTGCTCATGTTGATAGTGCCCATTGTAATAGTTCTCACGGTTACAGTGCCCATGTTGATATTGCTGGAGGTGACACTGCCCTTGGTGATAGTGCTCATGGTGAGAGTGCTCATGGTAATAGTGCTCATGGTGACACTGCTCACGGTGACAGTGCCCATGGTGACAGTGCCCATTCTGATAGTGCTCACGGTGATAGTGCCCACAGGGACAGTGCTAATGGTGACAGTTCCCATGGTGACAGTGCCCATGATGACTGTGCTCATGGTGACAGTGCCCACGGTGACAGTGCTCACGGTGACCGTGCCCTTGGTGATAGTGATCATGGTGATAGTGCTCATGGTGGCAGTTCGCATGGTGACACTGCCCATGTTGAAAGTACACATGGTGACAGTTTTCATCGTGACACTACACATGGTGACTGTGCTCATGCTGGCGGTGTACATGGTTGGAGTTCCAATGGTGAAATTCGTCATGATGGCACTGCCCATGATGATAGTGCTCATGGTGAGAGTTCCCATGGTGACAGTGCTCATGTTGACATTGCCCATGGTGACCGTTCCCATGGTGACAGTTCCCATGGTGATAGTGCTCATGGTTACAGTGCTCATGGTGATAGTGCAAACTGTGACAATGCCCACGGTGACAGTGCTCACCGTGATAGTGCTCATGGTGATAGTGCCTATTGTAATAGTGCTCACAGTGACAGTGCCGATGTTGATATTGCTCAAGGTGACACTGCCCATGGTGATATTGCTCACGGTGATAGTGCTCAGGGTGACACTGCCCTTGGTTAGAGTGCTCATGGTGATAGTGCTCATGGTAATAGTGCTGATAGTGACACTGCCCATGATGAAAGTGCCCATGGTGACACGAACCATAGTGACATTTCCCATGGTGACAGTGCTCATGTTGAGAGTTCCCATGGTGATAGGGTCCATGGTGACATTGCCCATGGTGAGTGTGCCCATGGTGACAGTGCTCATTTTGACAGTGCCCATGGTGTCCGTTCCCATGGTGACAGTTCCCATGGTGATAGTGCTCACCGTGATACTGCCCATGGTGACAGTTCCCATGGATACAGTGCCCATGTTGACAGTGCTCATGGTGACAGAGCCCACGGTGACAGTGCTCATGGTGACAGTGCTCATGGTGACAGTGCCCTTGGTGACAGTGCCCATGGTAATAGTGCTCACGGTGACAGTGCCCATGGTGATAGTGCTCATGGTGATAGTGCTCATGGTGACAGTTCCCTTGGTGATAGTGCTCATGGTGATAGGGCTCATGGTGATAGTGCTCATGGTGACAGTTCGCATGGTGACAGTGCTCATGATGACAGTGCTCATTGTGACAGTGCCCACGGTGACAGTGCTCATGGTGACAGTGCTCACGATGACAGTGCCCTTGGTGATAGTACCCATGGTAATAGTGCTCACATGACAGTGCCCATAGTGATATTGCTCACGATGACACTGACCATGGTGATAGTGCTCACGGTTACACTGACCATGTTGATAGTGCTCAAAGTGACAGTGCCCTTGGTGATAGTGCTCATGGTGATAGTGCACATGGTGACAGTGCTCATTGTGACAGTGCTCACTGTGATAGTGCTAATGGTGACGGTTCGCATGCTGAGAGTGCCCATGTGGAAAGACCCATGGTGGCAGTGCTCATGGTGACACTTCCCATGGTGACTGTGCTTATGCTGGCGGTGTACATGGTTAGGAGTTCCCATAGTGAAATTCCTTATGGTGGCACTGCCCATGATGATAGTGTTCATGGTGACAGTGCTCATGGTGAGAATTCCCATGGTGACAGTGCTCATGTTGACATTGCCCATGGTGACCTTTCCCATGGTGATAGTTCCCATGGTGATACTGCTCATGGTGACAATGCCCACGGTGACAGTGCACACAGTGACAATGCCCATGGTGACAGTGCTCACAGTGATAGTGCTCATGGTGATAGTGCCTATTGTAATAGTGCTCATGGTGACAGTGCCCATGGTTATATTGCTCAAGGTGACACTGCCCATGGTGACAGTGCTCATGGTGACAGTGCCCACGGTGACTATGCTTATGGTGACAGTGCTCATGGTGATAATGCTCATGGTGTCAGTGCTCATGGTGACAGTGCTCACGGTGATACTGCTCATGGTGACAGTTCCATGGTAGACAGGGCCCATGTTGAAAGTGCCTATGGTGACAGTGCTCATGGTGACACTGCCCATGGTGACTGTGCTCATGCTGGAGGTGTACATGATTGGAGTGCCGATGGTGAAATTCCTCATGGTAGCACTGCCCATGATGATATTGCTCATGGTGACAGTGCCCACGGTGACAGGGCCCTTGTTGATAGTACCCATGTTAATAGTGCTCACGGTGACAGTGCCCATGGTGATATTGCTCATGGTGACACTACCCATGGTGATAGCGCTCACGGTGATAGTGCTCAGGGTGACATTTCGCATGGTGACAGTGCCCATGTTGAAAGTGCCCATGGTGACATTACCCATGGTGACAGTGCCTATGGTGACAGTGCTCATGTGACAGTGCCCACTGTGACAGTGCTCATGGTGACAGTGCCCTTGGTGATAGTGCTCATGGTGATAGGGCTCATGGTGACAGATCGCATGGTGACAGTTCCCATATTGAAAGTGCCCATGGTGACAGTACCCATGTTGACAGTGCCCATGGTGACAGTGCCCATGGTGACAGGGCTCATGGTGAGAGTCCCCATGGTGAGAATGCTCATGTTGACATTGCCCATGGTGACCGTTCCCATGGTGACAGTTTCCATAGTGATAGTGCACATGGTGACAGTGCTCATGGTGACAGTGCACATGGTGACAATTCCCACAATGACAGTGCTCACGTGATAGTGCTCATGTTGATAGTGCCCATTGTAATAGTGCTCACGGTTACAGTGCCCATGTTGATATTGCTGGAGGTGACACTGCCCTTGGTGATAGTGCTCATGGTGAGAGTGCTCATGGTAATAGTGCTCATGGTGACACTGCTCACGGTGACAGTGCCCATGGTGACAGTGCCCATTCTGATAGTGCTCACGGTGATAGTGCCCACAGGGACAGTGCTAATGGTGACAGTTCCCATGGTGACAGTGCCCATGATGACTGTGCTCATGGTGACAGTGCCCACGGTGACAGTGCTCACGGTGACCGTGCCCTTGGTGATAGTGCTCATGGTGATAGTGCTCATGGTGGCAGTTCGCATGGTGACACTGCCCATGTTGAAAGTACACATGGTGACAATTTTCATCGTGACACTACACATGGTGACTGTGCTCATGCTGGCGGTGTACATGGTTGGATTTCCGATGGTGAAATTCCTCATGGTAGCACTGCCCATGATGATAGTGCTCATGGTGAGAGTGTCCATGGTGACAGTGCCTATGGTGACAGTGCCCATGGTGACATTTCCCATGGTGACAGTGCTCATGGTGAGAGTTCCAATATTGACAGTGCCCATGATGACAGTTCTAACGGTGACAGTGCCCGTGGTGATAGTGCCCATGGAGATAGTGCACATGGTGATAGTCCTCATGGTGACACTGCCCATGGTGACTGTGCTCATGCTGGTAGTGTACATGTTTGGAGTTCCCATGGTGAAATTCCTTATGGTGGCACTGCCCATTATGATAGTGTTCATGGTGACAGTGCTCATGGTGAGAGTTCCCATGGTGACAGTGCTCATGTTGACATTGCCCATGGTGACCTTTCCCATGGTGATAGTTCCCATGGTGATACTGCTCATGGTGACAATGCCCACGGTGACAGTGCACACAGTGACAATGCCCATGGTGACAGTGCTCACGGTGATAGTGCTCATGGTGATAGTGCCTATTGTAATAGTGCTCACGGTGACAGTGCCCATGGTTATATTGCTCAAGGTGACACTGCCCATGGTGATAGTGCTCACAGTGATAGTGCTCATGGTGACAGTTCCCATGGTTACAGTTCCCATGGTGACAGTGCTCATGGTGACAGTGCCCACGGTGACTATGCTTATGGTGACAGTAATCACGGTGATAGTGCTCATTGTGTCAGTGCTCATGGTGACAGTGCTCACGGTGATACTGCTCATGGTGACAGTTCCATGGTAGACAGGGCCCATGTTGAAAGTGCCTATGGTGACAGTGCCCAAAGTAACATTTCCTATGGTGACAGTGCTCATGGTGAGAGTTACCATGGTGACAGTGCACATGGTGACAATTGCCATGGTGACAGTGCTCATGGTGACAATGCTCACTGTGGCAGTTCCACTGGTTACAGTGCTCATGGTGGCAGTGTCCATGGTGGCAGTTCCCAAGATGACAGTGCTCATGGTGACATTTACCATGTTAACAGAGCTCATGATGACAGTGTCCATGATGACAGTGCCCATGTTGACAGTGGCCATGTTGAAAGTGCCCGTGGTGACAGTGCTCATGGTGACACTGCCCATGGTGACTGTGATCATGCTGGTGGTGTACATGGTTGGAGTTCCCATGGTGAAATTCCTCATGGTGGCACTGCCCAGGATGATAGTGCTCATGGTGACAGTGCCCATGGTGACAGTGCCTATGGTGACAGTGCCCATGGTGACATTTCCTATGGGGACAGTGCTCATAGTGACAGTTCCCATGTTCACAGTGCCCACGGTGACAGTGCTCATGGTGACAGTGCTCACAGTGACAGTGCTCATGTTGATAATGCCCATAGTAATAGTGCTCATGGTGACAGTACCCATGGTGATATTGTTCATGGTGACACTGCCCATGGTGATAGTGCTCACGGTGATAGTGCTCACGTTGACAGTGCCCTTGGTGATAGTGCTCATGGTAATACTGCTCATGCTGATAGTGCTCATGGTGATAGTTCGCATGGTGACAGTGCCCATGTTGAAAGTCCCCATGATGGCAATGCTCATGCTGACACTGCCCAAGGTGACTGTGCTCATGCTGGCGGTGTACATGTTTGGAGTTCCCATGGTGAAATTCCTTATGGTGGCACTGCCCATGATGATAGTGTTTATGGTGACAGTGTCCATGGTGACAGTGCCTATGGTGACAGTGCCAATTGTGATAGTGCTCACGGTGATGGTGCCCACAGTGACAGTGCTAATGCTGACAGTCCCCATTGTGACAGTGCACATGATGACAGTGCTCATGGTGACAGTGCCCACGGTGACAGTGCTCATGGTGACAGTGCTCACGGTGACAGTGCCCTTGGTGATAGTACCCATGTTAATAGTGCTCACGGTGACAGTGCCCATGGTGATTTTGCTCACGGTGACACTACCCATGGTGATAGTGCTCACGGTGATAGTGCTCATGGTGACAGTTCCAATGGTTACAGTGCCCATTATGACAGTGCTCATGGTGACATTGCCCACGGTGACAGTGCTCATGGTGACAGTGCCCTTGGTGATAGTGCTCATGGTGATACTGCTCATGGTGACAGATCGCATGGTGACAGTTCCCATATTGAAAGTGCCCATGGTGACAGTACCCATGTTGACAGTGCCCATGGTGACAGGGCTCATGGTGAGAGTCCGCATGGTGAGAATGCTCATGTTGACATTGCCCATGGTGACCGTTCCCATGGTGACAGTTTCCATAGTGATAGTGCTCATGGTGACAGTGCTCATGGTGACAGTGCACACGGTGACAATTCCCACAATGACAGTGCTCACGTGATAGTGCTCATGTTGATAGTGCCCATTGTAATAGTGCTCACGGTTACAGTGCCCATGTTGATATTGCTGGAGGTGACACTGCCCTTGGTGATAGTGCTCATGGTGAGAGTGCTCATGGTAATAGTGCTCATGGTGACACTGCTCACGGTGACAGTGCCCATGGTGACAGTGCCCATTCTGATAGTGCTCACGGAGATAGTGCCCACAGGGACAGTGCTAATGGTGACAGTTCCCATGGTGACAGTGCCCATGATGACTGTGCTCATGGTGACGGTGCCCACGGTGACAGTGCTCACGGTGACCGTGCCCTTGGTGATAGTGTTCATGGTGATAGTGCTCATGGTGGCAGTTCGCATGGTGACACTGCCCATGTAGAAAGTACACATGGTGACAGTTTTCATCGTGACACTACACATGGTGACTGTGCTCATGCTGGCGGTGTACATGGTTGGAGTTCCAATGTTGAAATTCGTCATGATGGCACTGCCCATGATGATAGAGCTCACGGTGACAATGTCCATTGTGAGAGTGCCCATGGTGACAGTGCTCATGGTGACACTGCCCATGGTGACAGTGCCCATGGTGACACTGCCCATGGTGACAGTGCTCATGGAGAGAGTTCCCATGGTGACAGTGCTCATGTTGACATTGGCCATGATGACCGTTCCCATGGTGACAATTCCCATGGTGATAGTGCTCATGGTGACAGTGCTCATGGTGACAGTGCACACGGGGACAATGCCCACACTGACAGGGCTCACGGTGATAGTGCTCACGGTGATAGTGCTCACGTTGACAGTGCTCACTGTGGCAGTGCCAATGGTTACAGTGCTCATGGTGGCAGTGTCCATGGTGGCAGTTCCCAAGATGACAGTGCTCATGGTGACATTTCCCATGGTAAGTGAGCTAATGATGATACTGCCCATGGTGACAGTGCCCATGGTGACCGTGCCCACGGTGACAATGCTCATGGTGACAGTGCTCATGGTGATAGTGCTCACGGTGATAGTGCTCACGTTGACAGTGCCCTTGGTGATAGTGCTCATGGTGACATTTCCCATGGAAAGTGAGCTAATGATGATACTGCCCATGGTGACAGTGCCCATGGTGACCGTGCCCACGGTGACAATGCTCATGGTGACAGTGCTCATGGTGATAGTGCTCACGGTGATAGTGCTCACGTTGACAGTGCCCTTGGTGATAGTGCTCATGGTAATACTGCTCATGGTGATAGTGCTCACGGTGATAGTTCGCATGAGGACAGTGCCCATGTGGAAAGTGCCCATGGTGGCCGTGCTCATGGTCACACTGACCATGTTGACTGTGCTCATGCTGGCGGTGTACATGGATGGAGTTCCCATGGTGAAAATCCTTATGGTGGAACTGCCCATGATGATAGTGTTCATGTTGACAGTGTCCATGGTGACAGTGCCTTTCGCGATAGTGCCCATTGTCATAGTGCTCACGGTGATAGTGTCCACAGTGACAGTGCTAATGGTGACAGTCCCCATGGTGACAGTGCCCATGATGACAGTGCTCATGGTGACAGTGCCCACGGTGACAGGGCCCTTGTTGATAGTACCCATGTTAATAGTGCTCACGGTGACAGTGCCCATGGTGATATTGCTCACGGTGACACTACCCATGGTGATAGCGCTCACGGCGATAGTGCTCAGGGTGACATTTCGCATGGTGACAGTGCCCATGTTGAAAGTGCCCATGGTGACATTACCCATGGTGACAGTGCCCATGGTGACAGTGCTCATGTGACAGTGCCCACTGTGACAATGCTCATGGTGACAGTGCTCATGGTGACAGTGCCCTTGGTGATAGTGCTCATGGTGACAGATCGCATGGTGACAGTTCCCATATTGAAACTGCCCATGGTGACAGTGCCCGTGGTGACAGTGCCCATGGTGACAGGGCTCATGGTGAGAGTCCCCATGGTGAGAATGCTCATGTTGACATTGCCCATGGTGACCGTTCCCATGGTGACAGTTTCCATAGTGATAGTGCTCATGGTGACAGTGCTCATGGTGACAGTGCACACGGTGACAATTCCCACAATGACAGTGCTCACGTGATAGTGCTCATGTTGATAGTGCCCATTGTAATAGTGCTCACGGTTACAGTGCCCATGTTGATATTGCTGGAGGTGACACTGCCCTTGGTGATAGTGCTCATGGTGAGAGTGCTCATGGTAATAGTGCTCATGGTGACACTGCTCACGGTGACAGTGCCCATGGTGACAGTGCCCATTCTGATAGTGCTCACGGTGATAGTGCCCACAGGGACAGTGCTAATGGTGACAGTTCCCATGGTGACAGTGCCCATGATGACTGTGCTCATGGTGACAGTGCCCACGGTGACAGTGCTCACGGTGACCGTGCCCTTGGTGATAGTGCTCATGGTGATAGTGCTCATGGTGGCAGTTCGCATGGTGACACTGCCCATGTTGAAAGTACACATGGTGACAGTTTTCATCGTGACACTACACATGGTGACTGTGCTCATGCTGGCGGTGTACATGGTTGGAGTTCCAATGGTGAAATTCGTCATGATGGCACTGCCCATGATGATAGTGCTCATGGTGAGAGTTCCCATGATGACAGTGCCCATGGTGACATTTCCCATGGTGACTGTGCTCATGTGGACAGTGCACACGGTGACAGAGTTCATGGTGATATTGCTCACGGTGACACTGCCCATGGTTATAGTGCTCACGGTGATAGTGCTCATGCCTACAGTTCCCATGGTGACAGTGCCCACGGTGACAGTGCTCATGGTGACATTGCCCACAGTGACAGTGCTCATGGTGACAGTGCTCAAGGTGATAGTGCTCATGGTGACCGTTCACAAGGTGACAGGGCCCATGTTGAAAGTGTCCATGGTGACAGTGCTCATGGTGGCACTGACCATGGTGACTGTGCTCATGCTGGCGGTGTACATGGTTGGATTTCCGATGGTGAAATTCCTCATGGTAGCACTGCCCGTGATGATAGTGCTCATGGTGACAGTGCTCACGGTCACATTGCCCTTGGTGATAGTGCTCATGGTGATAGTGGTCATAGTGAGAGTTCGTATGGTGACAGTGCCCACAGTGGCTGTGCTCATTGTGACAGTTCCTATGGGGACAGTGCCCATGATGACAGTGCTAATGGTGACAGTGGCCACTGTGACAGTGCTCACAGTGACAGTGCCCTTGGTGATAGTGCTCATGGTGATAGTGGTCATAGTGAGAGTTCGTATGGTGACAGTGCCCATGTTGAAAGTGCACATGGTGACAGTACCCATGGTGAAAGTGCCCATGGTGACATTTCCCATGGTGATAGTGCTCATGGTGAGAGTTCCCATGGTGACAGTGCTCATGTTGACATTGCCCATGGTGACCGTTCCCATGGTGACTGTTCCCATGGTGATAGTGCTCATGGTTACAGTGCTCATGGTGATAGTGCAAACTGTGACAATGCCCACGGTGACAGTGCTCACCGTGATAGTGCTCATGGTGATAGTGCCTATTGTAATAGTGCTCACAGTGACAGTGCCGATGTTGATATTGCTCAAGGTGACACTGCCCATGGTGATATTGCTCACGGTGATAGTGCTCATGGTGACACTGCCCTTGGTTAGAGTGCTCATGGTGATAGTGCTCATGGTAATAGTGCTGATAGTGACACTGCCCATGATGAAAGTGCCCATGGTGACACGAACCATAGTGACATTTCCCATGGTGACAGTGCTCATGTTGAGAGTTCCCATGGTGATAGTGTCCATGGTGACATTGCCCATGATGAGTGTGCCCATGGTGACAGTGCTCATTTTGACAGTGCCCATGGTGTCCGTTCCCATGGTGACAGTTCCCATGGTGATAGTGCTCACCGTGATACTGCCCATGGTGACAGTTCCCATGGATACAGTGCCCATGTTGACAGTGCTCATGGTGACAGAGCCCACGGTGACAGTGCTCATGGTGACAGTGCTCATGGTGACAGTGCCCTTGGTGACAGTGCCCATGGTAATAGTGCTCACGGTGACACTGCCCATGGTGATAGTGCTCACGGTGATAGTGCTCATGGTGACACTGCCCTTGGTGATAGTGCTCATGGTGATAGTGCTCATGGTAATAGTGCTCATGTTGACACTGCCCATGGTGACAGTGCCCAAGGTGACATTGCCCATAGTGACATTTCCCATGGTGACAGTGCACAAGGTGACAGTTCCCATAGTGACAGTGCTCACGGTGACAGTGCTCACTGTGGCAGTTCCACTGGTTACATTGCTCATGGTGGCAGTGTCCATGGTGGCAGTTCCCAAGATGACAGTGCTCATGGTGACATTTACCATGTTAACAGAGCTCATGATGACAGTGTCCATGATTACAGTGCCCATGTTGAGAGTGGCCATGTTGAAAGTGCCCGTGGTGACAGTGCTCATGGTGACACTGCCCATGGTGACTGTGCTCATGCTGCTGGTGTACATGGTTGGAGTTCCCATGGTGAAATTCCTCATGGTGGCACTGCCCAGGATGATAGTGCTCACGGTGACACTACCCATGGTGAT
The DNA here is from genome assembly GCF_028023285.1 of Balaenoptera ricei. Lineage (NCBI taxonomy): Eukaryota > Metazoa > Chordata > Mammalia > Artiodactyla > Balaenopteridae > Balaenoptera > Balaenoptera ricei. Next base: position 3,801 of record NW_026777887.1, on the reverse strand, counting down.
AGTGCTCACGGTGATAGTGCTCATGGTGACAGTTCCAATGGTAACAGTGCCCATTATGACAGTGCTCATGGTGACAGTGCCCACGGTGACAGTGCTCATGGTGACAGTGCCCTTGGTGATAGTGCTCATTGTGATAGTGCTCATGGTGGCAGTTTGCATGGTGACACTGCCCATGTTGAAAGTGCCCATGGTGACAGTTCTCATGGTGGCACTGCCCATGGTGACTGTGCTCATGCTGGCGGTGTACCTGGTTGGAGTTCCGATGGTGAATTTCCTCATGGTAGCACTGCCCATGATGATAGAGCTCATGGTGACAGTGTCCATGGCGACAGTGCCTATGGTGACAGAGCCCATTGTGATAGTGCTCTCAGTGACAGTGCCCACTGTGACAGTGCTCAATGTGACAGTGCTCACGGTGACAGTGCACACAGTGACAATGCCCACACTGACAGTGCTCACGATGATAGTGCTCATGGTGATAGTGCCCATTGTAATAGTGCTCACGGTGACAGTGCCCATGTTGATGTTGCTCAAGGTGACACTGCCCATGGTGATAGTGCTCATGGTGATAGTGCTCATGGTGACACTGCCCTTGGTGATAGTGCTCATGGTGATAGTGCTCATGGTAATAGTGCTCATGTTGACACTGCCCATGGTGACACTGCCCAAGGTGACATTTCCCATGGTGACAGTGCACAAGGTGACAGTTCCCATGGTGACAGTGCTCACGGTGACAGTGCTCACTGTGGCAGTGCCAATGGTTACAGTGCTCATGGTGGCAGTGTCCATGGTGGCAGTTCCCAAGATGACAGTGCTCATGGTGACATTACTCATTGTAACAGAGCTCATGATGACAGTGTCCATGGTGACAGTGGCCATTTTGAAAGTGCCCATGGTGACAGTGCTCATGGTGACATTGCCCATGGTGAATATGCTCATGCTGGCGGTGTACATGGTTGGACTTCCCATGGTGAAATTCCTCATGGTGGCTCTGCCCATGATGATAGAGCTCACGGTGACTGTCCATTGTGAGAGTGCCCATGGTGACAGTGCTCATGGTGACACTGCCCATGGTGACAGTGCCCATGGTGACACTGCCCATGGTGACAGTGCTCATGGAGAGAGTTCCCATGGTGACAGTGCTCATGTTGACATTGGCCATGATGACCGTTCCCATGGTGACAATTCCCATGGTGATAGTGCTCATGGTGACAGTGCTCATGGTGACAGTGCACACGGGGACAATGCCCACACTGACAGGGCTCACGGTGATAGTGCTCACGGTGATAGTGCTCACGTTGACAGTGCTCACTGTGGCAGTGCCAATGGTTACAGTGCTCATGGTGGCAGTGTCCATGGTGGCAGTTCCCAAGATGACAGTGCTCATGGTGACATTTCCCATGGAAAGTGAGCTAATGATGATACTGCCCATGGTGACAGTGCCCATGGTGACCGTGCCCACGGTGACAATGCTCATGGTGACAGTGCTCATGGTGATAGTGCTCACGGTGATAGTGCTCACGTTGACAGTGCCCTTGGTGATAGTGCTCATGGTAATACTGCTCATGGTGATAGTGCTCACGGTGATAGTTCGCATGGGGACAGTGCCCATGTGGAAAGTGCCCATGGTGGCCGTGCTCATGGTGACACTGACCATGTTGACTGTGCTCATGCTGGCGGTGTACATGGATGGAGTTCCCATGGTGAAATTCCTTATGGTGGAACTGCCCATGATGATAGTGTTCATGGTGACAGTGTCCATGGTGACAGTGCCTTTCGCGATAGTGCCCATTGTCATAGTGCTCACGGTGATAGTGTCCACAGTGACAGTGCTAATGGTGACAGTCCCCATGGTGACAGTGCCCATGATGACAGTGCTCATGGTGACAGTGCCCACGGTGACAGGGCCCTTGTTGATAGTACCCATGTTAATAGTGCTCACGGTGACAGTGCCCATGGTGATATTGCTCACGGTGACACTACCCATGGTGATAGCGCTCACGGCGATAGTGCTCAGGGTGACATTTCGCATGGTGACAGTGCCCATGTTGAAAGTGCCCATGGTGACATTACCCATGGTGACAGTGCCCATGGTGACAGTGCTCATGTGACAGTGCCCACTGTGACAGTGCTCATGGTGACAGTGCTCATGGTGACAGTGCCCTTGGTGATAGTGCTCATGCTGATAGTGCTCATGGTGACAGATCGCATGGTGACAGTTCCCATATTGAAACTGCCCATGGTGACAGTGCCCGTGGTGACAGTGCCCATGGTGACAGGGCTCATGGTGAGAGTCCGCATGGTGAGAATGCTCATGTTGACATTGCCCATGGTGACCGTTCCCATGGTGACAGTTTCCATAGTGATAGTGCTCATGGTGACAGTGCTCATGGTGACAGTGAACACGGTGACAATTCCCACAATGACAGTGCTCACGTGATAGTGCTCATGTTGATAGTGCCCATTGTAATAGTGCTCACGGTTACAGTGCCCATGTTGATATTGCTGGAGGTGACACTGCCCTTGGTGATAGTGCTCATGGTGAGAGTGCTCATGGTAATAGTGCTCATGGTGACACTGCTCACGGTGACAGTGCCCATGGTGACAGTGCCCATTCTGATAGTGCTCACGGTGATAGTGCCCACAGGGACAGTGCTAATGGTGACAGTTCCCATGGTGACAGTGCCCATGATGACTGTGCTCATGGTGACAGTGCCCACGGTGACAGTGCTCACGGTGACCGTGCCCTTGGTGATAGTGCTCATGGTGATAGTGCTCATGGTGACCGTTCACAAGGTGACAGGGCCCATGTTGAAAGTGTCCATGGTGACAGTGCTCATGGTGGCACTGACCATGGTGACTGTGCTCATGCTGGCGGTGTACATGGTTGGATTTCCGATGGTGAAATTCCTCATGGTAGCACTGCCCGTGATGATAGTGCTCATGGTGACAGTGCTCACGGTCACATTGCCCTTGGTGATAGTGCTCATGGTGATAGTGGTCATAGTGAGAGTTCGTATGGTGACAGTGCCCACAGTGGCTGTGCTCATTGTGACAGTTCCTATGGGGACAGTGCCCATGATGACAGTGCTAATGGTGACAGTGGCCACTGTGACAGTGCTCACAGTGACAGTGCCCTTGGTGATAGTGCTCATGGTGATAGTGGTCATAGTGAGAGTTCGTATGGTGACAGTGCCCATGTTGAAAGTGCACATGGTGACAGTACCCATGGTGAAAGTGCCCATGGTGACATTTCCCATGGTGATAGTGCTCATGTTGACATTGCCCATGGTGACCGTTCCCATGGTGACTGTTCCCATGGTGATAGTGCTCATGGTTACAGTGCTCATGGTGATAGTGCAAACTGTGACAATGCCCACGGTGACAGTGCTCACCGTGATAGTGCTCATGGTGATAGTGCCTATTGTAATAGTGCTCACAGTGACAGTGCCGATGTTGATATTGCTCAAGGTGACACTGCCCATGGTGATATTGCTCACGGTGATAGTGCTCATGGTGACACTGCCCTTGGTTAGAGTGCTCATGGTGATAGTGCTCATGGTAATAGTGCTGATAGTGACACTGCCCATGATGAAAGTGCCCATGGTGACACGAACCATAGTGACATTTCCCATGGTGACAGTGCTCATGTTGAGAGTTCCCATGGTGATAGTGTCCATGGTGACATTGCCCATGATGAGTGTGCCCATGGTGACAGTGCTCATTTTGACAGTGCCCATGGTGTCCGTTCCCATGGTGACAGTTCCCATGGTGATAGTGCTCACCGTGATACTGCCCATG